>NC_134363.1:182661317-182961317 GCF_048569485.1 Anomaloglossus baeobatrachus | reverse complement strand
TTTCAGAAAACGTCTCCAGTTGAGGTCCGGGTGTTGAGAGTTCTACAATGGCCAAAAAGATCTCCTCTGAGCACAGTGCTCCGGCTCAGATCACCTCTGCGATGTGAGCAGACTGTGTACAGACTGCTAGTTCACACTTGTCTGATTTTGCATGGTGTACATTTTTAAAAACGCAGTACGATCATTATTTTTGCAAATATTTTTTGAATGAGGTATAAAGTAGTTTTTCATAATAATAGAATACTCTGCGTCTAATTCCTTACAGACTCCTGCCCCCTGTTGTGGGCCTTGTCAGACGTTTTGCGTTGTGGGGGTTATGCTGCTGTGTCAGTAATCTGAATCAATAGGTACATGTTAAATACAAGATTAGACAAATAGGCAGCGCCACGTCTGTCTACAGGTTGTGTGTGGTACTGCAACGCTGTCCTATTCAATAGTGATGAGCAGGCAATACTAGACATAACATGTTGTACTGTTCTTGAAAGAAAGCACCTATGTACTTCTAGTCTTGGATATCGCTTAAAAGGAGTTTTCCCACAAATAAAGTTCATCTTAGTCAATAGATCAGTTCAACAATTGGATGTGATTAAAAAATGCTGAGATAATCTTATAACTGTGCCCTGCTATGTACTGTGTAATGGATGTGTTTGATTATACCACATCTCCTGGGCCAGGGAGAACGCAAAAGAAATTCTATAGATATTACAGCACAGGATCAAAGCAGCTTCTTTCTGTGAGGTAAAACATTCCACATCCTGTTTGTAAGGAACGTTTTACTTTAAAGTTAGAATTATTTTAAATCCCGTGCTGTAATGTCTATGTAATCTCTTTTGCGTCCTCCCCGGCCCAGGAGATGTGGTATGATAACTTGATAAGACCATTTCCCTGTACCAGTATATAACAGGGGCACATATATAAGATCTCAGTACAGAAACTTTCTTTTTTTTTTTTTAATAACATCTAATTGTGGAAATTATTATCATTCTATGATCTATTGATTACAATGAACTTTAAATGTTGCGTTTTTGCCACATTTTTTTCCATGGAAAAAAGTGGGGTTTTACAATACTGGCCAAGGGAAATAGTTCTGAAATCTCATGCACACACTGCTTATTTTCTCCTTGCAGATTTGAACATACAAAAGGTTTTTGCATATCTGCTGCATGTCAGTTCTTTCACACTTTCAAATGAATGGTAATAAACACAAGTAAAAGCACAAGCAAAAATGTGTATGTTTCCTGCCAATAACCTCATTTTTGTAGCAGAAGCTTGTCCAGTACTTTAACATTGATGCTAAGGGGTATTTTGCATGTTGCGACATCGCTAGCCGATGATAGCGATGCCGAGTGCGATAGTACCCGCGCCCCTATTGCACATGCGATATCTTATGATAGCTGCCGTAGCGAATATTATCGCTACGGCAGCTTCACACGCACTTACCTGCCCTGCGACGTCGCTCTGGCCGGCGACCCGCCTCCTTCCTAAGGGGGCGGGTCGTGCGGCGTCACAGCGACGTCACACGGCAGGCGGCCAATAGAAGCGGAGGGGCGGAGATGAGCGGGACGTAAACATCGCACCCACCTCTGTCCTTCAGCATAGCCGGCGTGAGCCGCAGAACGCAGGTAGGAGATGTTCCTCGCTCCTGCGGCTTCATACAGAGCGATGTGTGCTGCCGCAGGAACAAGGAACAAAATCGTACCGTCGCAGCAGCGCAATTATGAAAATGTCGGACACTACACCGATGATACGATTACGACGCTTTTGCGCTCGTTAATCGTATCATAAAGGATTTCCATACTACGACATCGACTGCGACGCCGGATGTGCGTCACTTGCAATTTGACCCCACCGACATCGCAGCTGCGATATCGGAGTGTGCAAAGTATCCCTTAGGATAGATCATCAATGTATGATCTGCGGGGGTCAGATACCTGACGGCAGTAGCAGGTGATCAGAAATGCTCAGTTGCAGTGCCGCATAATCTTCTGACATTCAAATCAATAGGAGGCCAATGTGCAGGACCCGGCAGCGGCCGCTATCAGAAGATGGAGCAGCTCTGGAACTGAGCATTCCTGAGCGCCTGCTGCCACCGCTGGCACTTAGAACAGCTGATCAGCAGGGGTTATGGGGGTCGGACCCTGTCCTAAGGATAGACCATCACTGTTTAAGTAGTGGACAACCTCTTTAATGTGTTCAGATACTCTTACACTTGTTGATGTGCCGTGCCAACAAGGGGCTTCCGACAGCGGCCTCATGCCATGTACACTGGAGTGGAGCTGCTGTCAGCAAGGGAAGTAAAGAAGTGTCCCCTAAAGCACCACCCTGGTAGGGAACAATATGACCTCTGGCCCTTTTTGACCAATCTTGTAATGGGCATGATGTTTCAACATCAGGCAGCAAGTGGTTAAAAAAGAAGGCTACCATACACTCGTATGTCTGCAGGACCAAAAGTCACTGGTCTTACCTTGTAAAAAGACGCCCCAAACCCTTTCACTGCCCCAGCCTTCACTTCATCCTAATTGAAGTAAATGAGAAAAAAAAACAAAAGCTTTAGCTGTATATAAAAAGCGAGAAGGTAAATGTTTTCCAAAGTGTGTGCAGTAACATGTGGTAAGCAGCAGTGCACAGTGTCAGCTAACGTAACAGGTGTCAAGTGATTCCTGCAGGAGGGGCACAGGTGCCGGGTGTACGGCAGATGTATACAGAGAAGAGCATCACGCAGGACGCCGCAATGTGCAAAACATGCCGCCTCATGGAAGAGTGCACACACTAAGACACATTTCTAAAAAGTCACAACTTTTTACTGTTTTTTTATGTACACATAGTAGCAATGGATTCTGTCACGAGGAACGTCTGCGACCTCACGGAATGGTGATGTCACTTGCACAGTTTCTAAAGTCTCTTTCTATTCATCCCCAGCCGTCTTCACACTCAGGAAGAGGCCACTGAATTATTTACAGCCATATGTTCCACAGATCTGACAGCAAAACTTTTAGCTCCAAGTAGAGGGGGATTCACTGCTAAATTTATAGCAGCAAGGTAGGTGTCAATTGTTGATAATTAGCTAATCCAAACCCTCATCCTCCCAGAACGGATCTCTTGAATTATGTGATCTACAGTATCATTCTTTTTTAGCCGAGCAGATCTAAAGAAGAGAAATCTAACTCAGTGTTCAAAGTCACACTGTCCCCTGCTGCCACGCAGGAACAGACGGACGAGGATTAAAAATTCTCTTTCTGCCGCCCTCACTCCTCTTTTTTTTACGCTTAGAGTTTGGAGAACATGTTTCCATCCATAAACTGCCCCTCATGGGTAAGGGTTAAGGATTACACAGCCTCCCGCCGTCCCGCACACCGGGGCAGACCCGTGCAGCTAGTGCACAGCAGAGCACATGTAATGGGTTATAGCACTGCAATGGCCTATGTCTGACTGCAATGAACAGGGTTTGTTTTCTTTTTAAAATGAGATTTTCTAAATATATAACTTTAATGTATACCAAGTGATAGAATAGAGTCTTTGTTGCCATCTTCTATACTTGGCTTGCACCTTTTATTCTACTTGCTGTATGGTTTGGCGCATACTGTCAACCCTACAGACTTAGAAAACTCCTAAATTGTGACACTGTGACCACTGTCCCATGGGATGAGAGGGGTTTGGGGGCCATTCTGGTTTCTAGCACTAGCAATTACATCAGTTTGTATCTTGGGAATTAGAAGGGGTTGCTGAGCTAAAATCCAGCTTTGTTCAACTCCCAAAAGACAGACACAGTGACAGTCACTCACTGACATATACATAAAGCAGCCAGTTTGGGCTTTTGTATTAAGCCCCTCAGTCCAATACCACAAAGACTAAATTAACAGTTATACAAAGATATCTCTGGATTAATAACTACATCAGCCATAAGAGCTAGTCTGTAGAAAGGCTCGGCCTCCTTCATAGACCGCGGTACTAAACCTCCAAACTGTGGTCCGCAGGAGTAGTGAAATGTGGGCGCGAGGCTTGTACCCTCCTATTAGGTTGCATTTACATTTTGCATATGATTATTATTTATTTATTTATTTTTAAATAAAATCACACAAAAAAAAAAAATTAACACACCATGTTCTCAGTGTGTGAATGCGGCCCAGGACAACAGTGTCCTGCAATGTGGGGATCTGGAGTGAAATGCTTTCACGTCCATACACGCGGCATGTTCATGTGCAGATCTAGGATGATCTTACCCCAATATATGGGTCTGGTTGCCTTCTGTATTAAAGCTAAGGATCAATGTGAGACAAGGTAATGTAAGCAGCGTACAGCGCGGAGCAGAACTTTCTGCAGGTTGTAAGAGCAGATCCAGAACAGGAGCAGTGTGGAGTTTTGTCAGATTTTTGTTTCCCCTCGTGTGTCTTTCAGCCGTAGCTTATCAGTGATGCAAGTAGAACAACGCCAATTTACTGAGAATGCGTAATCCTAAAATCAGATTGGGGGATTTTATGAGGCAATATGACCTTGCATATGTCTCCATTAAAGCTATAGAAACCTGTTCTTGTATGCTGTGTTCCCAGTACATATTTAGACAGATAACACTAATTGCACTTGACATGTCCATGTCCTCTTAAGGATGGACTCCCTCCTCCCCGCTCCTCGCAGCCCCCTCCTTACAGAACGGCAATGAGTGAGATCTGCATTCCCTGACAATACACCATCCGCATACAGCGATACCAGTGACCGTACAAACTACCACCAGCAGCCCCGTCATCACACCCACATCATACTATGACCGCACATCATACACGGACCGCACATCATACACGGACCGCACATCATACACGGACCGCACATCATACACGGACCGCACATCCCCGCCACACACATCATCCCAGGTGGATCCATACACACACCACTGACTTCACTGTCCACTCTTGTACTGTATACACTGTCATAGTTATATTTTCCAGGACTTAAAGGGTAAAGTAAATATTCCGAGAATATAATACTGATAGATATATGCTACTATTTACTGTAACTTTAATGACGGGCATATAAAAAAGCAGTAAAAAAAAAACAACTGAATGTGGATTGGAAGTTACAAATTTGCTCTTGTCATCAATCATTTCAGTTTAAAACCTGCGTGGTTGGGGGTGGGGGTAACTGATTTTACATGATTTCGGACGTTTTGCTAGACAGGCCCGGCATGCTCAGTAAAACATGACGGATTCCTGCACTGGAATCCGTCGCGTGACGCAGGATAACGGAGTCCTGCACCATAGACTTACATTATGCCTCCTGACGGATTCCAACAGAATCCAGAGGGGTACTTTTTTTTCCGCAACAAAAAATGTTGCATGCTGCGTCCCTCCCGCCCGACGGTCAGTCAGTAAACGACTGATGCGCCATGCAGCGGATGCAACACAGGGTCATCAATCACAATCCGCTGCTCATACAAGTCTATGAGAAACAATGGAATCCGCCAAACAGATTGCGTTGTTTATCAGAGCGGCGGATTGTGACTGATCCTAAACTACGGAAATGGGAACATAGCCTAATACCGGTGCACCGCCCAGGAGATACAACAGTAATACCGCTACACCGCACAGCAGATACAACAGTAATACCTCTACACCGCCCAGCAGATACAACAGTAATACCTCTACACCGCCCAGCAGATACAACAGTAATACCGCTACACCACCCAGCAGATACAACAGTAATACCTCTACACCGCCCAGCAGATACAACAGTAATACCGCTACACCGCCCAGCAGATACAACAGTAATACCGCTACACCGCACAGCAGATACAACAGTAATACCTCTACACCGCACAGCAGATACAACAGTAATACCGCTACACCGCCCAGCAGATACAACAGTAATACCGCTATACCGCACAGCAGGTACAACAGTAATACCGCTACACCGCACAGCAGATACAACAGTAATACCTCTACACCGCACAGCAGATACAACAGTAATACCGCTACACCGCACAGCAGATACAACAGTAATACCTCTACACCGCACAGCAGATACAACAGTAATACCGCTGCACAGCAGATACAACAGTAATACCGCTATACCGCACAGCAGGTACAACAGTAATACTGCTATACCGCACAGCAGATACAACAGTAATACCTCTACACCGCACAGCAGATACAACAGTAATACCGCTACACCGCACAGCAGATACAACAGTAATACCGCTATACCGCACAGCAGGTACAACAGTAATACTGCTATACCGCACAGCAGATACAACAGTAATACCTCTACACCGCACAGCAGATACAACAGTAATACCGCTACACCGCACAGCAGATACAAAGATATGGAAGAAAAGGAAGACATATCAAAGTAGTCATATAATCATCTGTAAAAATTACTTCTTTTCAATGTCCACACAATACATTAAACTCTAGTGGTTGTTTAGGCCCAAGCTTAAAAAAAAACCTTGCGTTAGACTGTCTCCAGACTTGATTCATGTCACCATTATAAAGCGTCCCCTGTCAAAGACACAGAGCCACTAACTCTCAGCCTTTCTTCCCTGCTACCCCTTCTTTTTATTTTTTTTTCTAGCCAAGCAACTGTGCATTTATTAATTCATGAGGCACTAATTAGTTCTTTGTTTAATTTTGTGTTAAACAGACTGACCGGAATGATAACGACTTGCAGCGCTGCGTTGCGGTCCCAAACCGCCCCTCTTTTCTGACAACAAGGGAGCGCAGTGCGACTGCCGTGATGAACCCAAATTCCCTCTTCAGTTGCACTTCATTAAGTCAAAATGTGACAAGAAGCTTAGAGAGCAACTTTCAGATCCGATCGCACATAACAATTGGGGAGTGAAGTTCTCCGAGAGGATGCTGGGGAGGCAGCAAATGTTCTGCCTGTCTCCTAACCCCTCCAATGCCACAAAAAAAGTATTAAAGAGACAGCAAAGCATATTTAGCAAAGCTGGAGCTGCTGACGCGCACAGCAAGTCTCGCTCACGAAAACTTTAACTTATTGTAAAGGCAACTTAGTCCAGGCACCCACAATCTGACCGCTGAAGCATCTTGGAATGAAATGATCAGACACGGTCGTACATGAGGTTCCTAATATAAAACATATTTACTATCTTGATAATTAATTTTAAAGACGTTAAGCAGTCTATATCCATTTGATCTTCAGTGAAAGACAGCGCAGTAGTGGTGTGAAGACACAGAGCTGCCTCTGAGGAGTTATTGCTATTTTGAAGCCATATTGACCGCTTGATGTATAGACGTGCTCCTGGGACATCTGACTTCACAGTGTACACGACAGCTCAACTTGCTTGGAGGCAAAAGGCACAAAGCCTTGTGAATATGTGAGTGAGAGTGAGGGGCACTGGGTTTCTCCGCACAAGCCAATTCTGTTCCTGCTCATCCAGATATAGTCACAAACTTTCCCAAGTGCAGAGGATTCTGGGACATGACATCACTTAATAAGAGACTGGTGGCTTCCTATAATGAATTTCGTATATATACACCTTTATTGCATGTAACCAATAATATACATAATCCTGGATGTGACGTGTCCTGGATTTACACTTTCAAACACTCGTTCTATGGGTCTCACCTTTAACTATTCTTCAATAGTGTCAACTTAAATAATTCAATGCAATCTTGTGTCATGTAGTAAAAGTCGTAAGGAAGCCACTGCTGAAACTAGACAATCTGGGACCTGCATAGTTCACACCTACGTACACCACATTAGTATGTCTTTATGTTTGCAAAGCGTTCACACATCATTTTCTGTTGCTGGAAAATGTCTTTAAAGGTCCTGCTGGTTTCGTACAGTTCTTATAAACTATGGGTTGGATTAACATTTTTTGGTTAGTATCTGGCAAATGGAAAGGGGTTAATCTGATAAAACCTGCGCCTCTGCAGTCCGGTGCTTAATGTGTTGAGCACATGTTACAAATGATAACATACATCCCAGTGATTGATTCCAACTGCAGGACCAAAGACTGAGCACAGCCAACAAGTATCGGAGATAAATTGTATGTTTCTATTTAATAACGACGCTCATTTATTCTGTCCTCTGCCTCCGCTGCTTGTCTAAACAACCCCATTCCCTCCTATCAAATATGATCTATAAAACCTGCATCCTCCCTCCATCTATCACCGGCCCAGCCCCTATTATACCATCTTCACTTTGCTTCTAATGTTCTCCGTGTTGGATCATCAACCAGTTGTGTACAAAGTGCCTACATTCCCAGCTGCTAGAGCAATGGATACAGTCCCAGAGAAGGACATTATGTAAGGCCAGCAGCTTTTACACAAAGGCTGGGCTATGTTCTACACAGAGCAAACAACATACCCTATGATGTGTCAGATAACTGGACAAAACCCACCAAATTATATCTTTCCAGGTGCAATTTATTCCAACTCTATTTTATCATCATCTATCCACAAGAGATTGGAGGGGATCTGACCACAGAACGGGAGCCGGAGTGTGAATCAAGCAACAGAGCACGAGTGACACCGCTCAATGTGATAGGACTGACAGCCATTGGGAAGTAAGTGGAGCAGTCATCACACATAAGGACAATCTCCAAAAAGTAAGATGGAAGCGGCACTCACTATTTGCAGTAAAAACAGTCTCTTTATTTCAATTCTGGGAATAGCCGGGGGAGAGAGGGTACAACAGGTGCAGAGTAAAAACAGGAGAGCTGTTTTGCGCTCCAATTGGTCAGTAGACACAAGGACCACCCTCCACTCACAGGCCACTGAGATCAGCTGTTATCCCAGCAATCGGACCTCTCGTGACCATTCATTGTCTAGAATGTAGGTACCGTATTTTTTGGACTATAAGACGCACTTTTTTCCCCCCAAATGTTGGGGGAAAGTGGGGGGGGGTGTCTTATAGTCCGAATGTATGCAACGGGGAATGAGGGTGCTGCAGTGGAGTGGGTCATCAGCAGCATAAGCAGGCTGTAGCAGCCTGCCGTGACCACGTGGGCCCGCTCATTAGCCTCTTTTCATATGCATTAATCTTCCCGCCCATCATCTCTCAGCGCTGAAGCCATCGCTGACAGGTGGGCGGGGTGATGGGCAGGGGGTGTGTGCATAATTAACAGCCGGCCTGCGTGATCATCCCTGGCAACTACAGCCTGGAGTGATCATGTGCGGCTGTATTCACTTTCCCCCGCGCATCATCATCAGCACGGGGAGCAGTGAATAAGTATACTCAAAGGCCACCGATCCCTGCAGCATCGCGATGACCTCCTGTCTGCCGGCCACTGATGTGTGTGGAGAGCGGTGCGCACAGTGATGACGTCATCCCTGTGCGCACGGCTCCACACAGATCAGCAGCGCTGCTGCTGGCACAGAAAGACTAGCAATGCTGCGTGGAGCGAGAAAAGGGGAGTATAAACGTTTCTTTTTTCGTGTGCCACAGGGTGCGGGCCCTATACCAGGATGGGGGCACATATTTGAATATGGGCTCATACTTGGATGGGGGCATATACGGTACCTGGATGTGTGCACATACCAGGATGGTGGACATACAAGGATGGGGATCATATACAAGGTAAGAGGATCATTTCCAGGATGGGGTACCTTAGTAGAGAATTTGGAGACATTACCCCCATAACAGTGTCAGCAGCAGATCCTCGCCCCATAAGTGTGTCATGACCACATTTTTTGCTTAAAATGTTATTTTCCTATTTTCCTAAAACCAGGGTGTGTCTTATAGTCTGAAAAATACGGTAAGTGATCTATGAATTTAGTGGTCTAATCCCTTTAAATAATTTTTCAGGTGAACTGTTAAATGCCTAAAATCCCCTTCTCAATTACCTGGCACATTTCAATCGTTTCCTCATATTTTTACATAGCCCTTTAAATCACATTCAATGCAATGTAATAATCAGCATTTTTTTCTGGTTTGCAAAGGGAAAAACAGCTTTAAAATAGGAGACCCCAAAACACACACACAAAAAAGTGTCAAGGAAAATTGTCCTCCGTCTTCTCTCACCTACTGGAAGAGCAAAGCAATCCCACATCACATTTTGGCAGCGGCTGGCTTGCTTTAGCTAATTTGCTGTCAGACTGCCTAAGCAAACCAATTAAAACTAATCATTAATTATAAAAGGAGAAAGAGTGCGAGGGGAGAAGAGAAGGGAAAAGTGGGGAAACGTGATAAGTGAGAGGTGGGTCTAGCAGGTAGACGGTGCACATTAATGCAGCCGGCGAGGAGGTAACACAGTGATTGCTCCTTCTTCCTCAGGACCGCCATGCTTACCAGCAGATACAGTGTTAAAATACTCCCCTCTAAATGACCTTTCAGGAATGCTAACCAAATTAAAAGCACTTAGCATATTTAAGCTAGATCTGCCTTAGAAAATTCAATTACCATTGTATAGTGTGATCTGTTTCTCTTCTAGGTAAACCTGTCTGTAAAAGCCCAACTGCTGCCCATAGACCCTGTATAGTGTGAACTACAGCTTCCGATATTGGAAGGCCAATGCACAGAATAACACAGAAAACATGATGACGGGGATATTCATTGATCAGTATATTTTCAAGCTAGGTGTGTTTTTGTCCCTACAGTAATGAGTGTCCCTCTATTGTATATTGTGCCCAAAGGGGGAGACAGACAAAAAAGGGGCAGCTGTCATAGCCCCCAAAATGCACCCCCTTCTCCAGCCCGACTCCGGAATCCCTGAATTGGGTAGGGAAAAAAAAAAAAAAAAAACCCAGCACGAACCGATCTTCGTTTCTTTTGGAAAGTGCAGGACCCCCAAGAGCCCAATGAATCGCTGGGGAAACGGACAACATGGAGTGGTGTCATGGAAACCAGAGTCTTCCTCGAGAAATATCCATATTCCTTCCCTGCCTTTCAGGAGCTGTCAAGAGACTGTGTGATTGTCACACGACCCACAGCCCAGCCGTGACAAAGCCAATTTAATGCCTCATACTTGATTGATTAAAAAACTTTTTAGTAAAACCATGTTAAAAGACAAAAAAAATAAAGAAGAAAAGAAAAAAAAACAAGAGAGAAAAAACCCCAAAGAATAGAAAGTGACACAGAGGGTGGTGAGGGTCTAGGGCAAAGGCCTAACGGCAATGTTCCCTAGGCAATAGGTCCTGGGGTGACTGTCATCAGCGCATTACACACCAGAAGCAGTGAAAAGGAAAACGGTCAAATTGAACACAATGGTGATTAAGATAATGATGAAGTAGGTAACAGGGGAGAAATGAAGGTGACAAGTTAGAGCTCAACATCTTTTCTTCTTCCAGGAAACAAAACCACTCCAAGCGGTGGCTCTCTCTGCTGGAGCGCTGGAAAACGGTGTTGTTCTTCTAAAGGGGAACACGCAGGGGAAGCTTGACGCTGCTCGCTCGGGGTAAAAAGGGGCACACAGGGGCTGTGAGAAGATGATTTTATAGTGACAGGACGCAGCAAGGAACGTGCCGCAGAGCTGAAAAGACGGTCTTGTAACTTGAATGTCCAAGTGTTAAATTCATTTGCAAAGCTTTCAAAAACTTCTTTTGTTTCGTAGGGGAAAAAAAACAAGCAACGGGTGCTGCCTGTGAAATGAGGCTTCAGCAGAAGTGGTCGGTATGTTTCTTTAAAATGCTTTTTAACCATCAAAGAGGCAACAAGCAAAGTCAGCAACTTTCATCGTATGCATTTTAAAAAAGCAGCACTACTCTTTATTGCATCTTAAATGTCCCTGCACGCTTGTGATTCCACTGAATGACGTATCACTAAAACTTGTGGGGCAATTTCCCTACATATCACACAGACGCTTGTGGTTAGTAGTGAATCTTGAATCCTGCAATCAAACAATCCAGAACTTCTGATGATCATGTATGTTCCAGACCAAAACCAGTAGACTGAGCAGAGCCAGCCAATTCCAGCACCTCCCTGATAAGACATGGCTTATTCTGTAGTGGAACTTTGTGCAGTTTTATCACGTTAATTCTACAGTGGTGCTGGAAAGTTTATAAACCATTTAGGTCCTTCCACAACATTTCTGTAGGATTGAGGTCAGGACATTGATTTGGGCATTCACTTAAGTCGAATATTTGTGACAAATTTTTTATTTTGTTCTATTTATCTAATTTTAGGACTTGCATGTCAATCTGATGATTTTCCCCTTCAAAGATTCACATATTTTTGCCACTCACAGGCATGAGATATTGGATAATTTTTCTAATTTAAAAACAGTCTAATTTTTATGACTTTTTTTTATTTGATTTGGGTTCACTATCTAGTTTTAGGACTTATATGAAAATCTAATGTTTTAGATCAATTTAATGCAGAAATTTTGAAAATTCTGAAGGGTTCACAAACTTTCCAGCAGCACTTTATATACTTTTCTGTGCATGACCAATGGCCTAAGATATACAATAATGTGCCAGGATAGCTACTAAAAGAAAAACCAAAAAAAAAAACCTACAGATCCATTCTGTATATGAACAAACGAACTTGTGCAAAAATGCTGGATAATAATGAATATTTATTAGAGAGTCTAAAGGTGCATAGTGCATACATTACACAATGTGAAGGATAAAGAATGATGGTACAGGAGGAAAACGGGGGACATGAAAACGATCCATTCTGTGTAATCAGTAAAGAACTATTGTGTTTCTACTGAAGAAAGAGTTAGTTAACGTAAAAACGCAATAAGAATAAAACTGCTTAGATACCCTTATACCGTATAGACAATGAGGGAAAAGTTTTGGAGGATGGCGAAGGAGTACCTAGCCGACTGTATCAGCGTCCTCAGTGATTCCTCTGTGCCATACAACTATTAGATATCCAAGCTGGACACGTGGCATTGAGACCCCTTAGGTGTTGGCCTACCCTGCCGCTAGAGGCATAATAACTGATAGATGAATCCGCCTGTCCACTGACAGTCTGAGTATTCTTCCATCGCATCACCCAGCACAGCCACACACTTTCTTGACAGGAGTGGATTGGCTGCATGTATTTCTGTTTAGCTGAGCCGTTCGTGTCCGGAGATTGTGCGGCCGTGCCGGGTGATGCAATGCGAGTCACTCGCAAGTGTGACTCTGGCCTTGTCAAAAAGAACAAGACCTGGATTGGCCCAGACTTCTCAACCCCACCGGATGACAGCATCGGAATCTACAGACTATTAAAATGTTCCTTTTTTTCTGGTGTATTCCCACCTTACCACCCAATACATGGTTTCTTCTTTTTCTTGTCCTCCTCCACCATATCAACAGGGTCATCATGCAGCGCTCGCTCAAAACTTTTAGAGGGTCATGAGGCAGCCTGTGCTCCAAATTGTTAGAGGGTAATCAAGTGGGCCTTGCTCTAAATTTTTAGAGGGTAACCCCATTAATAAATCTTAGAGGGTCATTATTGTGACCCTCGCTCTTAATTTTTCCAGGGTGTGTATGATGCCCTCCTTCATAATTTTTTCAGGATGTGTATGACTACAATTTTCTCTTACATATACAGCTGTATACCCTCAGGGGTAAATGTTTTTCAGCCCTTGCAATAAGTGCAAAGGTTTTACCAGTCTAGAAATCGCACATTTTAAAAATGGGGAAATAAAATGTTTTATGAGACCCTCTTCTACGTGTCTTTCAGAGTGTACTGCACTCTCTCCTTCTAATATTTGTCAGTCCTTGCAGTTACTGCATAGACTTTATGAGTCTAGGAGTCCCACTACCTAACAATTTTAAGAGAATGTGTATGAAGCCCTCCTTTTACCTTTATGTCTAATACGGGGTGTATCGGAGTCCCTCTTCCTTATCATTTTGTCAAGTCTTGCATTGTCCGCATAGGCTTTATGAGTTTCAGAGTTTCTTCTTCATAAATTAATCAGGATGTGTCTGACCAAGTGGATGTAGTTTTATTTCCCCTTCTACTATGAGATGGGCCGGCTAGTAAGGGGTGGAGGAGGCGGCTTTTTTTCTCTTTTTAATTTTGCCTTATATGCAAGTAACATTATACAGGAAAGAATGTTTTCTAACATTATTTTCCCGTAAAATCCATTTGGTCTTCGGTTTTGTGTGTTTTATTGTCAGTCAGTAAAAGTGGAGTAATTCTCTGACAACATTGTTCCTAGCAGCAACCTCTGTGTCAAATGCGTCCAGGCATCTTCCCCATGCTGTTCCCATTCCATTTGAGCGCGGTTTCCATCCACATCAGTGATTTTCCTGCCTCCGCAGCCCTCTTGTTAGGATTTTCTGGAAAAATGCTCGAGTTACCCACTGACTTGCATTATACTCATTACTCGAGTCAAGCCCATCTGAGTGACCGACCTGCTCGATTCAAGAACAGAGCACTCGAGCATCTTAGTGCTCACTTATCACTACTGAAGATATGACACTTTGATACAATGTACTGTAGTCATTGTGCAGCTTGTATAACAGTGTAACCCTCTACATAACAGCACAGCCATTAATGTCAAAACTGCTGGCAACAAAAGTGAGTACACACCTAAGTGGAAATGGCTAAAATTGTACCCAATTAATTTTCTCTCCCCTGTGCCATGTGACTCAGTGTTAAAGGTAATCTGTCAGCTGTAAAAATGCTGTTAACCTGCAGATATAGGGTTGATCTGCAGTTTAATAGCGTTTGAATCTTGCCCTGAGGAAATTAACTTTAATCCTCCTGGCAGCATTTAGGTTTCAGGGGGCGGCACGGGTTCAGTCACCGCTCTGTGTATCGAGAGCAGCAGCTGTAATCGCACTCACTGACTGACAGTGGATCCTAATAATGACCGGCTTTCAGTAAGTGCAGGGGGCGCGATTACAGCCGCCGCTCTCCATACTGAAGCCTGAACGCAGCGGGGCTCAATGTGTTGGTGCCATGCAAAATTCAAAAGCTATTAACCTGAAGGTAATAGCATTTTTTTACACCTGACAGGTTCCCTTTAAAATGTTTCAGGTTTGAATAGGGAGCAGGTATTTTAAATTTGAGGTTATTGCTCACCACTCTCTCATACTGGTCACGGGACAATCGACATGGCAAAGAAATCTCTGAGGGTCTGAAAAAAAAATGTTGCTCTACATAAAGGTGGCTGAGGCTATAAGAATATTGCCAACACCCTGAACCTGAGCTGCAGCACGGTGGCTAAGACCATACAGATGTTTAACAAGACATGTTCCACTCAGTACAGACTTCACCATCGTTGACCAAAGAACTTGAGGGCCTGTGCTCAGCGTCATATCCAAGGGTTGTATTTTCAAAATTAACATACCAATGCTGCCAGCATTGCTGCAGAGGCTACAAGGGGGGGTCCGACAGTCAGTGCACATTCATCTGCACAACTGCCATCCCAGAAGGAAGCCTTTATTTTAAAGTGAATGCACAAGAAAGTTTGCAATAAGTGTGCTGAAGACAAGCAGACTAAAGACATACATTACTGGAACCGTCCTGTGGTCTGATGAGATTGGTTCAGATGGTGTCAGCGTGTGTTGGGCCAACCAGGTGAGGAGCGCAAAGACAATTGTGTTCCGCCTACAGCCAGGCATGGTGGTGGACGGTCATGGTTTGGGGCTGCCGACTGTGGGGGAGCTACAGTTCATTGAGGGAACCATGAATGCAAACATCTCCTGTGACATAATGAAGCAAAGCATGATCCCCTCCCTTCGGGAACTGGGCCACAGGGCAGTTTTCAACATAATGACACCCAAACACGCCTCCAAAACCATCGCTGCCTTGCTAAAGAAACTGAGGGTAAAAAACGCTGGACTGGACAAGAATGTGTCCAGACCTAAACCCTATGAAGCATCTGTGGGCCCTCCTCCAACGGAAAGTGGAGGCACACAAAGTCTCTAACATCCACTAGCTCCGTGATGTCATCATGAAGGATGGAAGTGGATCTAGCAGCTCTTGTGAAGCTCCAATGAACTCAATGCCCAAAAGAGGCAGGGCAGTGCTGGAAAATAATGTTGGCCACACAAAATATTCACAATTTGGGCACAATTTGTCCATTTTCACTTACCGGAAAGGGGGGGGGGTACTCACTTTTGTTTCCAGCAGTTTAAACTTTAATGGCTGTATGTTTAGTTCATTAAAGGGCCTCAGATTTACCCTGTTCTACAAGTTGCACACTGACTACTTTACATTGTAGCAAAATGTCATATCTAGTGTTGTCCATGAAAAGATACAATAAAATATTTACAAAAATGTGAGGGGTGCACTCACTTTTGTGATATACTGTAGTTAGGTCCAGAAATATTTGGACAGTGACTGAATCTTTGTGATTTCACCTCTGCAGACCAGTGTCTTTTATTTAAACTGAAACTGAAATGCAATTGATGTGGAGAGACTTTCAGGTTTAATTAAAGGGGATGAAAAGAAACAATTTGCTTAGAAATTGAAAACATTTTTCTACAAAGTCTCCTCATTTCAGGGGCTTACTATAAATAAAATGTTCATTTTTAATACTTTTTAGAGAATCCAGCATTGATGACCTGTCTTTCGGCCATGGCCGTCACTATCACTAGTTTCTTCCTTTGTGAGGCTTTGTCGTGCTTTACTGCGGTGACTTCAGTTGTTCCTATTTTGTGGCGCTTTCTGCATTAAAGATATGGTCCACAACAAAGCATAGTGGTCACATCAATGTAAAGCGGTGAGCAAAGGCTTTTTCTAAATGCCTTCTGTTGTCAATTCAGCCTGTGAGTGGCGCTATCGCTGTCCGCTGATCCCAGGGTTCACAGCAACAGCTTCTAAATGCAAATGCTGCACCTGGAATCAGCTCCAGACCTTTTTGATGATGGATCAACAGGGGAAATGTCCATGTAGCCCATTAAAGACCTTTTGAGATAATGGTCCAATTACTTTTGGTTCCGTGAAAAAGAGGCAGCAACATATTAAAGAGCTGTAAATCCTAAATCTTCTTCCAATTTGGATGTGAATCCATCAAATTAGAGCTGAGAGTCGGCACTTGAAGCCAAGATTGATTATAGAACTGTATCTGGAATATGTTTTGGTAAACTGCTAAAATGCCAAAACATATCATTGTCCAAATATTTCTGGATCTATCTGGAGAGAGAGCGAGGGAGGGATAGAGACATGCAAAAATGATTACAATAGCTGAACGAGAAATTTTTTATGAAAGCTCTTAAAAACGTATGTGCAAAAAAAGAAAAAGGGTTAGCCTCGTCTTGAACTGGGATAATAGAATAAGTAAACCTGTACAATATTTTTCTGTATACTTTACCTACACCCCCAGTGATCATTCACCTTAGCCATTGAATGCTATGCACCTCAGAAGCCTGAGTGCACACGGAGAGGGGTACGAATTCAATAGAAAGTATTGGTTTTGTAGCCCATACTGTGTACTCTGCTCTGTGTACACACGCTCAGACAGGATCTGTGTGCTCCTCTCTGCTGAGATGCCTAACTATTGGGGTGGGGTAGGGGGTTGAGTGATCAGGGGGGTCTCAGAACATTTACTAATCTGCTTCCAATTAAAATAGCAGCAAAATATAACGAGATTCTATAAAGGTTTGTTACTCTATCACAGACAATTGGGCATTTGTGGGCCTCTCAGGATAAACCATGAGGGCCAGCTTCCAGTTTATCCTGGCACAACGCCCTGATCACGTATAGTGACAGCACTTAGCGGTGCAGTACCACAGGACATCAGATCGCAGATATGCAAACAAATCTGTTCGGTGCAGATTTTACTGTGTACAGAAGGGGAACAAGTCAGCCCCTTAAACAATCAATTACATACATTAATGTGAGAAGCTCCTTCAGTCCTGGTGGTGAGATAATCTGCGAAGATGGACATGGACAGGGAACCTGCAGCTCCTCTCCTGCACAGGACTGTGAACACATTACATTTACAGAGAATTGTAATAAAATAATGCCGCTAAAAAAAAGTGGCAGACATTATGCACCTTGGCTTGTACCAAGGTAAATCCCAAGACTTCCAGCTAATCTAAAAAGAAGAAGAAAAAAAAAAGATGCTTCTTGACAGAGAGTCATTTATATTTTAGCTTTGTTCCATTATCCTAACGAATTCTTCATCAACGGATGCAATATTAACGGCAGAAAATCAGCTCCCTCCACCCGCGGGAATTTCACAAAGACATCGGCCGTGCTCGTGTCTCCTGCAGCCGTCCAGAGGGAGCCCTGCAATGATCGCTCACTTCCCTTCAGTTTTCACCGCTTTACACATATTTACCCTCTTACATCTTTAAAATATGACAGCGCTTCAGTATCTGAGCAGAGGAACAGTGGGCTGTTAGTATTATCAGATACCAAGTTACCATTTCAGTGTCTTTGATCCTCCTTCGCATACCCTTGTATGTAGCATTTTTTACTGTGCTATCTTACGGTTCATTTAGGCCTCGTTTACAAGATAATCTTTTTCTTCTGTAAGAACCGCACATGTACCCCACACGGACCAGTTGTGGTTTGCATGCTAGTTTACATGAGCATAATGCACGAATTGCAGTATGTGTTATTCTGGCCTGTTTAATGGATGATAAAGTCTGCGCCCATATGGTAAGCAAACAAGAATGCCACTTTGCGATCATAACCCACCTGACAAAAGCCATCTGATGCCAGCCTAAAACATAAGAATGTAATGGAAAAAAATGGTGTAGAGTAGAGAAATCTGTGGTATAAATATCAAAACCATGCTACCAATATGGCACGGAACGGTCTGCTGTATTCTTTCATTGCATTACAAGTGAAGTTTCCTTCTGGCTGTTTACTTCTGTCTTTGTTGCCAACATTGATCCCTTTGAGATACACATAGCCGTTATTAAAAGGGAGATATGGGCCTCATAAGAGGTACAGAAGCCACTCGCATGATAAGCAAACCCTCATGCTAAACCTGCTCCAGCACCCAGCCGACTACAGGTGTTCCCCAAGTCGAGCCTTCCAGCATTTTTAGAAGGAAGCGCCCACCACCA
Organism: Anomaloglossus baeobatrachus; assembly: GCF_048569485.1. Classification (NCBI taxonomy): domain Eukaryota; kingdom Metazoa; phylum Chordata; class Amphibia; order Anura; family Aromobatidae; genus Anomaloglossus; species Anomaloglossus baeobatrachus. Next base: position 182,942,454 of record NC_134363.1, on the reverse strand, counting down.
GCTTTACAGTCCTTAAGAACAGAAAAGACTCCTTCACCACCCAGAATGGCTGAAGAAACAAACAACTAAATTAAAGAAAAGCAGCAGCAATGCTGACAGCTATTTGGCAGAGTAACAGAAAGACAAAACACGGCATTACTGCGAGTAAAAGCATATTATATGGTTTCGTTAGCTCATTAAAATGACTTTGTGGTGGAACAATACAGATATCAGCTGTTTATTTTTAGGAGTAAACGTACATTTTCTCTAAAAGGAAGCCATGGTTAGTTTCCTATTGATTAAATGCATATTATATGATTTCTAAGGAGAAAAAATAACCCTGTGCTGAATATTTATAAGATTGATCTAATTTTCTTTGTTTATTCAAGGAAAAAAAAAACTTTATAGATTTGATTGTTTCAGCTGAAAACCACAGTTAGGGAAAAACCACCCACAAGAAAATTCCAAAATTATTAATATCCATTAATCCATTGATCAGTTCCAGAAGACGACAGCTGCCTCGATTCCTGACTTCTAACATTTGAAGTCACTGCCTCGTCTTGGCAGCCCTCTCTCCAAACGTATGAGTGTCATTTTAATCGATATTTACTGATGCTTATAAATAACATGACAGGGCTCCTGGTTAAACCATCAATGTACGACCAAAAGCTCTTAGCAGGAAGAGAGGAGGAGGGCAGAGCTGTGGTTAAAGGTGCATTCACTCCGAAAAGATACATTTCTTCCTGTATGGATTCCCCCCTTAAAATCAGGAGAAATCTTCCTTTTTAATATTTTAGTTTTTGCAAAGGGCATGCCTTTCTCAGTATATGGCATCCACTTCTACACTTGGATTAGGTCGTCATAAAGCGGCCCCAGTGCCATAAGTTTCAGATCGACAGGACCCCCCCAGGTGTAAAACCTCACATTAGTATCTATGGCAGACACCTTTGATCCTAATATACTGGATGCGGTCCTTTATACCAGCTGCCTTAGGAGTTGGGTCTATAGACATTCATACCATAGTAACTGAATTCAATGGACTTGGTGGGCTGATTGTGGCACATCTTATTCTTTGTTTAGCACCTAAAAGTCTTGTATCCTCTCTTGGATATAACCAAAACAGCTTTTCTGCTAAGACAGATCTCCTTTAGACAGAGATCTCCTTTATACAGAGATCTCCTTTAGTTAATACAATCTATATGTCCTTACATTTTGTAACGCATGATTTCAAGATTTGTTAACCACTAAACCTAATAAAAATCATTTGAATACAGATATGAGCATGAATATGTGCATTTTCCAAAAAAGTCTAATGCACCAAGACTACTGAAGTCAAACCAAAATTTGAATTAAGAGGAGCAAAAAAAAAGTCAAATCGCCCTAACTTTATTAAGAGGCCGTTCCGCTTCACAAAAACAGCATCATTAGTGTAGAACAAGTAAAGCTGCTCCATCTCCAGTGAGGGCGGCCGCCTGCTGTGATGGAGGCAGCACCGTGTACAGCCCGCTCTCCTGTATGACTGGTTGCCGCACACTCATTCCCTCTGCAGGGGTCGGGATTCCCTTCCTCAGGGTGAATCTGTTCCCAGACATTGCCTCAAATCTGCGCTCCCTTGTCCCACATATCCCCACTGTGTAGAAGACAACCATAGGCCAAGATTTCTGTTATGACGGTGGCTCCATGGGTGGGTCCACAACTGACCCTGTCACTTCCACTTACTTTTCCTATCAGTCTGTAAACGGCATCCTCGTCTTCTCCGCCGTCTGCTGAGATAATAGCCAGCGTAATAGTAACTGGTTCATTGTCACTTTCACTGTGCACAATCATTTTGTGGAATTCTGCGCATTTTACACTTTTCAGCACACTTGTCGCTCGCCGCCCTCCCTTCTGAGCTGCAGTTAATCCGGTGTTTCAAACTAAAGGATTCTCCGAATATTTATTAGATTATCAACTGCTACCCGCTGTCTCTGTGCTGCGCTGCTAATCCTAATCCCATCTGACTCCTATTAGCCTGATTCAGGGGAAGCTAACCTGTCCGATCTAAGTAATTAGGGTCCCTCCTCCTAACATCTCCACAGCTGCTCGGCTCAATGCACAGTTGTGTCCCGAGTGACAGGTGCAATTTTCTGCATCATTACTACGATTTGGTGCATTTTAAAAATATGCTGCTGTTGTTTTTTTTCAGCCCTGGCATTGAAATGGGCCGTATGTCTCAATATACCCCAACTTGGCTCTTGTAAAAGTCGGGGTGAAAAATCGGAAATTTTGCTGATAAGTGTCATTCTATAACATGCTGAGCGTAGTTCATAAAAGCGACAAGTAATGGCATTGAACAATCCACCCTCGAACGCCTTGTACGTGCCATGTAAAGGCAATGTTGTCTCTTAAATGTTCCTCCAAATATTTTTATGTCATATGCTAATTTTGGAACAGCCTGTCCTTGAACAGAAAAAAAAAAGCGGTCAGCCATATGTTGAGCTATCAATCAAGACTGTGATATCAAGGGGGCATTTTTTTTAAGTGACAAAACATTTAGGAATAGACGTTCAGCTCCACTGGTGGCACTACAAGTCCCATGATATCTATTGAATTTTCAGAAGTCTGGCAAGTAGTAATCGACTTCCAGCAGTGGAGCTCTTGTGGGAATACGAGCCTGGTGAGGCCACACATAGCGCTTCTAAGGGCTTGTTCACACAGTTTGGATGTGCAGCAGACCCTTCAAACCAAAAATCTGCAGCTTCTTCTTACAGTACTAACAGTGTGGATAAGATTTCATGAAATGTAATCCACACATTGCAGAGAAAATCTGCTACATAAGTCGATCACCTCTATGGATTTGACATAGTCATTAAGGTCTAAGTCAACAGCAAATCTCAGACAAGTCCAAAAATATTGGTGCAACTAGCCTCACGGTCAAGTGCAAGTTTTAGACTTGTGACTTTGCTATTAAAAAAAAAAAACAACAAAAAACAGACAATGGAATAAGAGCTGCTGTCATATACAAGTTGCATTGAAGTCTATGGCAATTTACTGCTGACCAGCAACAGAAAAGCAAACAATTTTGGAAACATTTGCCACGCTCAGTCACAGGTGGCGATCCAGTGCCATAAGTCATTACTTGCCATGTATCAATGCAGCCATAATATCAACTTTATGCTCTCAATATTCATTGCAAAAGGTGAGGTCTGAAGTAAATCGCCATATTTCCACAGCAGAATACGCAGCAAAACGGGGTGGAAATTTCACAAGCTATGCCCTGTCCAGTGTATCACAGACCGTGTGCCTACCATGCATTTCTTTTCACAATATCCTTATTACAGTGACCAAAACAAAGCCACGTATATAAGGATGCAATATCCTTTATTTTTTATTTTTCTTAAATCCAGCACTGGATCTAAAAGGGAAAAAAATGATAGTACCTGAACACCGCAGCAGCAGCAGCACATAAACTCTGCACAGCTACAAGATAACATAAAAGTCAAAAGGAAAACAATGGGCAGATTCTGAAAAGAAGCAAAAATGATCTGAAAGGTTCAGCACCTGTGTAAAATATTTATGAGCGTGTGGGTGTGATTGGGTTTGTGTTTGAAAGGTGACTGAAGTAGTAATTTGAGTGTTCCTGAAAACTTGTGTATACGTCAAACAATAAAAGGGGCCGCTCTCTCCAAGCACCAGCTGCTGTCCCCTCTTGATCAGTTAATATGATACTTCTCGTCGGCTCCTCTAAATGCGTAAACTAATTCATATTTGATGCGTTACACAGAAATAATGGGAACCATTACAGCAAGTTAAACTGCAGTTATCCAATGATGAGTAGAACATCCGAATACTGTCATCATGGCTTGTACAGCTGTAACGTGGATTGGAAAAACCATGTATTGCCCGACAAAATTGTCATTACGTTACTTAGAAAAGTTTTATTATACAGTACAGGGCAACACAAAGTGATCAAAGATAAAGTGGATACAAATTCTCCACTGATGGAAGAGTTACCTTCAGTAGTGGTGATAGCAAGTGCAGCTTCAGTTCCTATAGGACAAATCACCCATTATTGCCCAAACGCCAGAAAGTAGGAAGACAAAGTATCATATAAAATATATACAGTACAGACCAAAAGTTTGGACACACCTTCTCATCTCTAGAACAACTTTTAAGAGGAGACTTTGTGCAGCAGGCCTTCATGGTAAAATAGCTGCTAGGAAACCACTGCTAAGGACGGGCAACAAGCAGAAGAGACTTGTTTGAGCTAAAGAACACAAGGAATGGACATTAGACCAGAGGAAATCTGTGATTTGGTCTGATGAGTCCAAATTTGAGATCTTTGGATCCAACCACCGTGTCTTTGTAGAAAAGGTGAACGGATGGACACTACATGGCTGGTTCCCACCGTGAAGCATGGAGGAGGAGGTGTGATGGTGTGGGGGGCTTTGCTGGTGACATTGTTGGGGGTTTATTCAAAATTGGAGGCATACAGAACCAGCATGGCTACCACAGCATCTTGCAGCGGCGTGCTATTCCATCCGGTTTGCGTTTAGTTGGACTATCATTTATTTTTCAACAGGACAATGACCCCAAACACCCCTCCAGGCTGTGTAAGGGCTATTTGACTAAGAAGGAGAGTGATGGGGTGCTACACCAGATGACCTGGCCTCCACAGTCACCAGACCTGAACCCAATCGAGATGGTTTGGGGGTGAGCTGGACTGCAGAGTGACGGCAAAAGGGCCAACAAGTGCTAAGCATCTCTGGGAACTCCTACAAGACTGTTGGAAAACCATTTCCGGTGACTACCTCTTGAAGCTCATCAAGAGAATGCCAAGAGTGTGCAAAGCAGTAATCAAAGCAAAAGGTTTGGCTACTTTGAAAGACATATATTTTCAGTTGTTTCACACTTTAAGTATTTCATTCCACATGTTTTCATTCATAGTTTTGATGTCTTCAATGTGAAACTACAGCTCTTAGAGTCATGAAAATAAAGAAAACTCTTTGAATGAAAAGTTGTGTCCTAACTTTTGGCCTGTACTGTGTGTGTGTGTGTGTGTGTGTGTGTGTGTATATATATATATAATATATATATATATATATATATATATATATATATATATATATTATTGTGTGTGTTGTTAGTTGGAAGGATAAGCTCGAAACCGCAGTGTGAATGTGGCCATAAGAACATGATCTTACTCATATTACATAACCGCAGGCGCTTCGTGTTCTGCCGGCGCTACAAGTCCTTCACAATGCTCCGCATAAGAAGAGAATGGTTATACAATATAAAATATTATATCCTCTCATTTCCAGTAAAGCAAATTAGCCATTCATAAAGAGCTCAGCATTCAGAGAACAGTTGGATCTGCAGCAGAGAAAACTATAAGTTTTACCTAAACCGCAGAAAGCAGCTCAGTGACCATCTGCATCCAAAAATGTGATGTAACAACAAACGTGTTTAGCGGACATATTTACACTGACAAAGTCGGGAACAAAATTTCCATACAAATGTTCATCTGCTCTTCACCCATGTAAAAAGGTCCTTAAGAGACAGTGGAGTACATTTGCTAACCATCTTGGGGTACGCAGGGTATATTCACTTTGTTCTCCGATGCAGGAGACGTAAGCGTCTCCACATGAGAAATTAACATGCTGTAGATTGGAAACCAGCACCGCAGGTCAGTTTACAAAGCGTTAAAAAGCAGCACAGTGGGCCAGAGATTCCTATAATCCCATCCACTGTGCTTGTACTGTACAACGCTGTGAAAACACCCTGCGCCCAAAACGCTGCTCACCCAGATCGTGGGCACGGGGCCCTTAGGGATAAGAAAACTTGTAAGCTTTCAATTACTGTTACTCCGTCTACTTTTTAGGGCAATTTTCTAGTTCGTGCAAAACTACAATACAGATTTGTGGCAGGAGGAAACTCTTCTGGTTTTCCAGAACCTGTTCCTGGCCCTTTTCTTTTTGTACAATTTATCAGCAGATTGGGAATGTAGCACGCCTCACCCTGCTAAATAAAGCATTGGCATTTCTGATAAAGCCATCAAATTCCTTATCACACTGTCATAGGCAGCATTTAAAGAGACACACTTCTCTAAACTTTCTCACAGACAGAGATATGTGGCCGGTGATAACTAGCGCCACCAGCAGTCACACATGTGTCACAGCAATCGCTGAAAGTGAGAATCTCACGGCTACATCCTAACAGATAATGTAAAGGACACGAGCGTAAAGATTAGAAACATTATAGAGCAAAGTAAAAGGATGTTATCTAGAAGGTGATTTCTATACTTCCCTGAATACAATTCTAATATAAATCTGCAATGACAATCATATGAAGGGTCAGTCCAAGCCCGGAAATCCATAATGCAGCCAACGTGCACGAGGTCTTCGTCCTACAGACATTATTAACAGGCCAGGTATAGACATAGCTCATAATGTAGAACACACATGGGCATTTATATCTATAGAAGATAGATTTATCTGGCTCAGATCTCTGTATGTGCGTTATCTTATCAGCTGCCATCAGCCCCTGTGACTTCTGTACATCTGATCTCCCTATTCTAACCACAAGCTCTTTCATCCCAGGTAAGAGAACACAGCTGGGAGGTGCTGGCAGTGTTCTGGGCAAAGCAGGCGGGCAACACTGGCTACAGAGATCCCTGTCGACACACAGAATAAGAATACACAGCTGAAGTTACAGCTGGCGCTGGCATGGTGCTACCCACAGAAACTCTACACAGCTGGAGTCCCAGCTGGTAACCAGAGGGCACTGCTTCAGGGAAGCCCACAATGATATGGGCATCTTTCCTAAACCCCCCAAGGCTGGTGTCCAAACCTCTCGGCTGCTGAAAGCAGCTTGTCTCCCCCTGCACAAACCATTCGCTAAGCTGAGATCTATCCCTACCAGAATACACTTTTACTGCCCAGAGTGATGCGGGATTTATTTACTCCCAAATTTATTATTTTTAATTATTTTGATTTACAAAAGTGCACAGCCATTAAAAGTGGATTAAATAAACTTGGTACTCCAGTATTTAGCAATGAGACAGGGAAATCCATAAAATAAGACAGTGATTGCACTCCCTCGCCAGGCGCTTCTTAAACTATCTGACCAGCTTCCTCCTCAATATCACAGCTTAATTAGCTGCCATTTTACTTTCTTGTCTTTGTGTCTTTGGAATAAAAGTGAAGGAATCTGGAAATCCTATTCATTCTGCTGCCATATTTCCAGGGTGGTATCTGCGTGCATCCACCATAGACCCTTTACACCAGGGGTCAGTAACCTTCTCATAGGTGTACGGATATCAATATGAAAGTCATACAACTCAAACTGTTCTAGGACTAAGGGGTACTTTGCACGCTGCGACATCGCTACTGCGATATTGTCGGGGTCAAATCGAAAGTGACGCACATCCAGCGCCGGTAACGACGGAACGTATAAAGCCTAGATGCGCCGATAACCGATCGCAAAAGCGTCATAAATCGGTGATCTGTGTAGCGTCGGTCATTTTCATATTGTCGCACCAATAGGAGATACGATATTGTTCCTGCGGCAGCATACATCGCTGTGTGTGAAGCCGCAGGAGCGAGGAACATCTCCTTACCTGCCGCCGGCGGCTATGCAGAAGGAGGTGGGCGGGATGTTTACGTCCCGCTCATCTCCGCCCCTCCGCTTCTATTGGCCATCTGCCATGTGACGTCGCTGTGACGCCGCACAACCCTCCCTCTTAGGAAGGAGGCGGGTCGCCGGCCAGAGCGACGTCGCAGGGCAGGTAAGTGCATGTGAAGCTGCCGTAGCAATAATGTTCACTACGGCAGCTATCACAAGATATCGCAGCTGCGACGGGGGCGGGGACTATCGCGCTCGGCATTGCAAGCATCAGCTAGCGATGTCGCAGCGTGTAAAGCGGCCATTAGACGTTGTGAGATTGGGCCGGCTGTCTACTTGTGTTGTGGTAATGCTGGCAGTGTTACAACCTACGTGGGTGCAATTTCCTACATTTTATTTGGGCACCTGGAAGATTTTGTGTCCTTCCACTTATATACCAATGTTTAAAATGGAACTTGTAACCAGCACATATCCTAAATGTAGTCACTTTGTAAAGAAGAAGGGTACACTTTGCCAGCACTTTCCCTTGTTTCTTCCAGGCCCATCAGAGCCGTTTATTGACTTTCGTCACATTGCTCCAAATCACCAGTTTCCCATCTTCTACTGTCCAGTTTTCATACTTTCAGGCAAACTCGAGCAGATGCTTCTTATGAGGATATTGACGTTGAGGCTTCTTTTTTGGGCCAAAATTACAGACTTGTGTAACGTGCTTCGCTCGGTGTTTGCATGGACGTCTGTGATCACACTGTTACGAAGCAAACCAGCCTCCTCCACTGCCGGTTTGTGTCAGAACTGATAGACCTTGTAATGAGCGACTTGTTGACTACGATATTTTGCCTCGACGTCACCTCTTGTCTTTTGAATGGTTGGACTTTGTTTCATAGTATTCCAACTCTCATGACCTCACATGATGCAGTTTGGACATTTTCTTGTCTGAGAGACCGCTATTGATGAGGTGGATGATGCAGTTTCTCTGCGGGAAATCTTCATGGCTGCTCTTCAATTCGAACCAGCGACCTTTCGCTTGGGAATCAACCTAATAACACACTGAGCTATTAGGGAATGTGAGAACAGGTTGTAAATTCTAGCATACAGGAAGAAAAATAATTTTCAAAAACCAGAAGCAAAACAGTAACAATGCAGCGACATGACCTCTGCATAACTAATCATATGCTAAATAGTTGTAAGTCAAATTTATGTATGAGATAGCCAAGATACGTTGTCTAACGCTCAGAGCTGTAGTGGATGATAAGATATGGAGCCTGAATGTCAAAAGTTCAAAAGTCTGTCCGCGCGTTGCGTTTTTTTCTTGCGTTTTGGTTGTGTTTTACAGTGCACCGTGTCATTGACAAACTGCATGCTTTTGCCTCAAGAGCAGTCTATGAAAAATCTAAATTTCCATCCACACGTTGCTTTTTTTTTTAGGCAGAGTTTCGTGTGGCAAATATGTCAAAATCTTTGACAAAAAAAAAACAAAAGCAGCATGTTCATTTGTTTTGGTCACATTTTGTCACCCATTGAAATGAATGAGGTGTGTCAAAATGCAACCAAAATGTTAGCGGTGTGTTTGCACTGTGTTTGGATGCATTTTTGTCAACAAAAACACAAGTCACCAACTTTTCTCCATTCTCTCTGTCTCGCTTCGATCACAGGCGCTGCACGGCTGTCACACTGCTCCCGCGGACTTTCCTGCTTCTGAAAGTGCCGGCCGTTCATAAGGCTCATTTCATATTCACTGCTTCCCCCACCCACTGGTGCCTGTGATTGGTTGTAGTCAGACACGTCCCCACACTGAGTGACAGCTGTCTGACTGCAACCAATCACAGACGCCGGTGGCCGGGTCTATATCGTACATTAAAATAAATAATTTTTGAAAACCGGTGTGCGGTCCCCCTCAGTTTTGATACCCAGCCTCACAGCTGGGGGCTGGTATTCTCAGGCTGGGGAGACCCACATTATTGGTAGCCCCCCAGCCTAAATATCAACCAGCAGCCACCCGGAATTGCTGCATCCATTAGATGTGACACTCCCGGGATTTTACCTGGCTCATCCCGATGTATACTATATGTTTTTTCTAGCTATCAATTATCCTATCCTATTTTAGTTCTCCTTTAAAAAACGCACTAACAAAAACGCATCAAAACACGTGTTTTGGGTGTGTTTTTATTTTTTGTTAAACACAGTGTTTACAGTTGTGAAGTCTGCATTTTTTTTTTTGTCAAATCAAGAACGCAGCGTGCGGACATAGCCTTAGAGGTACGTTGCACGTTGCAACATCACTACTGCGATATCGTCGGTCTCAAATCGAAAGTGACGCACATCCGGCGCCGGTAACGACGTCGCAACGTGTAAAGCCTAGAAGCACCGATAAACGATCGCAAAAGTGTCGAAAATCGGTGATCTGTGTAGTGTTGGTCATTTCCATAATTTCGCTGCAGCGACAGGTACAATGTTGTTCCTCGTTCCTGCGGCAGCACACATCGCTGTGTATGAAGCCGCAGGAGCGAGGAACATCTCCTTACCTGCGTCCCAGCTGCAATAAGGGAGAGGGTGGGTGGGATGTTTACGTCCCGCTCATCTCCGCCCCTCGGCTTCTATTGGCTGCCTGCCGTGTGACGTTGCTGTGACGCCGCACGACCCGCCCCCTTAGGAAGGAGGCGGATCGCCAGCCAGAGCGACGTCGCAGGGCAGGTAAGTGCGTGTGAAGCTGCCGTAGCGATAATGTTCCCTACGGCAGCTATCACAAGATATCGCATGTGCGACGGGGGCGGGGACTATCTCGCTCGGCATCGCTACTATCGGCTAGCGATGTCGCAGCGTGCAAAGTACCCCTTACTCTTTTGTTTGTACTTGTGAGAAGTAATGGTTTGTCCATTCATTTCTACACATTAGGCAAAGTGCAACCAATACAGTTATTAAAATTCTTATAAAAATAATAAATGGCTCCCTATGGTGAATGAAGGCCTTTGCATCTCTCCAGACTGTGGCCAATGTTGGGAATATATCTCCTGAGCAAATGTGTCCATATGTGGCTATGAAGGGATGGCTTGAAAATGGCAGCTTGAGTCCCTGGTTGCGTTCTTGTAGGCACACCCATGTAGAAGTGTGCTCTGCACATTACACGTGTTTTCCCAGCACTTGACTTCGCAGGAAGTCAAACATGTCTGGCTAATGACCAAAGTTTACCCGAACAAAAGCAACTTTTTGCTCCATCTTAATCAATTAATGTGCACGGGTTCATCTGCAGCCATCATATCGCAGTCTCGTACCAGCTGTATTGGTTATTGAAACAACAGCAGCGTTATTATATGCACATAAATTATGTATGCCTGTTTTCCACAGAGCCTTTGGATCAGGAAGATCGGACATGATGAAGTAACATTTGTCTCCGAGGCTTTTGTACAGATTTTTATGCTTTCCCTTTCAATTGCCCTAGTAACCTACAAACTGCGCACATTTCATTTTATTCAAACAAGAGAAACCAAGAAATTGCATGAAAGTGTGTGATTACTGAGAGCCCTCGATATTGAGACTGGTTTGTGAACGAGTCCAGCCTGAAAATAAACTTCAGGAAGCTCAAGGTCATTTTAATAACTTGTTTGCTTTAGAACCGCGCTGGACACAGAAGAGAAAGTGTTATAAAAAGCGACCACATGTCATTGGGACTGAATAATCTACAGGCGCTGGAAAGACATCAGGCGTATTGGGGCCTAGTGAGGAGAACAGGATTCCACTGGATCGTTTCAACACAATTTACCACACAACTGAGAAATCCTACAAAGCGGTGGTCACACGCAGATAATGGGCGCTACAAAAGCAATGGAGACAAGGAGCTATCCCACAGAAGAGGTGGACAGAAACGACTATATATCGCACAGAGGCGGCGGACAGAAACGACTATATATCGCACAGAGGCGGCGGACAGAAACAACTATATTCGCACAGAGGCGGCAGACAGAAACGACTATATATCGCACAGAGGCGGCGGACAGAAACGACTATATATCGCTCAGAGGCGGCGGACAGAAACGACTATATATCGCACAGAGGTGGCGGACAAAAACGACTATATATCGCACAGAGGCGGCGGACAGGAACGACTATATATCGCACAGAGGCGGCGGACAGAAACGACTATATATCGCACAGAGGCGGCGGACAGAAACGACTATATATCGCACAGAGGCGGCGGACAGAAACGACTATATATCGCACAGAGGCGGCGGACAGAAACGACTATATATCGCACAGAGGCGGCGGACAGAAACGACTATATATCGCACAGAGGTGGCGGACAAAAACGACTATATATCGCACAGAGGTGGCGGACAGGAACGACTATATATCGCACAGAGGCGGCGGACAGAAACGACTATATATCGCACAGAGGCGGCGGACAGGAACGACTATATATCGCACAGAGGCGGCGGACAGAAACGACTATATATCGCACAGAGGCGGTGGACAGAAACTACTATATATCGCACAGAGGCGGCGGACAGAAACAACTATATATCGCACAGAGGCGGCGGACAGAAACGACTATATATCGCACAGAGGCGGCGGACAGGAACGACTATATATCGCACAGAGGCGGCGGACAGAAACGACTATATATTGCACAGAGGCGGTCGGACAGAAACGACTATATATCGCACAGAGGCGGCGGACAGAAACGACTATATATCGCACAGAGGCGGTGGACAGGAACGACTATATATCGCACAGAGGCGGCGTACTGGAATGATTATATATCCCCACATATGCAGTGGATAGAAACAACTATATACCCCACGGGCCGCCCCTCAAGAAGAGCGAGATGCCGATCTCAGCTAACAGTAATTCCACTGGTAACCAGCAAGAGGCGTCCTTGTCAGCTGTAATTGATGCTCAAGGCCTCATGACAAGTTATTGAGACACTGATATTTTTTGGGGGAGTTACACCCAATACTGTTGTTGGCTTTTGTTTCAGATGAAGAAATCACTATTGCTGCTTTTACTTAAATGTCCGACTTTCATGATAAAATTTCAAGAAGAAATAAACATCACTCGAAAGCCAAATATCTTTACGTTTTTGTGAGTAGTGTGTGTATGTATGTAAATTTGTCATGGTAGCGATTAAATGAGTGCACAATTTAAAGGAAGGGGTCATCAAATTTTTTCCCCAATAACTGCACTAAGTATTAATGTTTTAATTACAAAAACATTCATAAAGAATAATTTTAAAAGGTTTTCAGTGTACTGTAATCTCACATTATGACTGCAGTAAATGTGGGCCGGGTCTGGTGTCTCCTCTCCATTCTGTTTTACCCTTTTGCAAACAACCAGAAGGGGAGAAGTTTAGGATCACAGCGCCGCAGAATTATGTTGGTGACTGCAAAGTGATACTAACAAGTAGACAGTGTCACCGAGAATGGCAGTGCCGATTCTGTTAGTCGGTGCTGCTCGCTGTAGAATAAACTGGGGTTAGATACACTTAGAGTAACACACGCTGGAATTAGATACATGGCTCAGTGTTACTGCTCCTATAGAAGTGGACGGAGCAGGGTTACACATTACTCTACCACACCCTTAGAAATGTGTGACCTTGCTCTGTCTACTTCTATGGGAGCAGTGGTGTTATATGACCCCGCACTGTCTACTACTAAGGGAGCAATAGTGTAATGTGTGACTCTATGGGAGCAGTGGTGTAATGTGTGACCCCACTTCGCCCACTACACTACTACTCCCATATAAGTGTCACGTATTACACTACTACCTTAGAAATGTTTAACCCCGTTCTGTATACCTCTTTGGATGCAGTGGTGTAATGTAATGGGCACTAGATACAAAGCATGGGGGGGAATCACCATCGTGGGCATTAGTTACATGGCTCTGAAAAAAAAAAAAATATGGGCCCCACATTGCTTTCCATATAGTTGAATGGGTCCCACGTGGTGCACCATACAATATAGTGGCCCAATATAGTGCTTAATGTACTATAATGTGCTTCACAGTGCACAAAGTGTAATGGCCACTCATAGTGCATAATACAGTATAATGGCCGCATATAGTGCACCATACAGTATAATTAGCCACACACAGTGCACCATACAGTATAATGGCCCCATATACTCACCATGATGGGTATTAGATACACCGCTCTGGAATATCAGTTTACAGCGATATAGCCGAGCTTTCGGTGTATTCAGAGCACAGCAGCGTGATGCTTTCTCTGTCGTTCTCTGAATGCGGCAGCAATGATCTGCAGCCTGGTATGGCAATAATGATGCTAGGCTGCGATCACTGCTCTCTGACACCGATACCCACCTTATCCATGACCTCCGCTCCTGCCATCTCCTGTCACTCCTCGGCTCAGGCTGAGCACTGAACGCTGATGGGTAAAGTATAGCCTGCAGCATACACTGGGGCTTCACAAAAATGGCACCGATCTCATCACACAGTTGTGACCTGGATGGCCAGAGGACGCGCACAGGTCACAGCTCAGGCAGCTACAATGTAGGAGATGCAGTCGGACAGCGACCGCAGACTCTTATGTACAAGGCCTGCCATATGTAAGGTGTGTAAGGTGCTCAGACACACCAGCAAATGCAAATAGAAGCCCCCTGTGACTGCAGAAAAAAAATAATAAACTGTTAAAACAGTGAATTGAATTTATTAAAATTATAATTGCTTTTATAATAAATAATTATTAATACAAAAATAAAAATGGTGGAATCTTCCCTTTAAAGGGGTTGGTCACTTTCTCTTATTAGTGCAGCTTCTGTCCATACAACGGCTCCTGGTAGAAGAGCATGTGACCAGACCAGCCAATCAGTCTTCTTGAATTGTAAAACACCTCACATGAGAAAGCTGCTTTTCTATTGGAGGAGGCTGATTGGCTGGTCTGGTCACATGGTGCTGGGCAGTTTATGAGGAAAGCTGCACTAACAAGGAAAGTGGCCAGCAGCTTTTCAGTAACGCACTACACTAAAATATTAGGTGGCCCTTCTGGCACATTAGTTGCATTCTTGTGGAAGGTGGTGGTCGGGCAACTATCGCACTATTCTCCATAATGTCTACAGATGAGCGACTCCAGGAGCAGTTGAAGTTGCACTGTCTGGTTTGATTTTCGCCTAATTGTGTTGCAACTTTTTGCATTTTTATTTATTTATTTTTTTACAATTCGTTGGTAACATTAAGTTTTCTTTATCAGAACATTAATTAATGCAAACAAAAACGTGTATGGATATAAAATTAATGGGAAAAAATGGGTGCAAAAAATAACAATGAGCAGAGTAAACAGCCCTGGAAAAGGACATGGACCATAATCTAAATATAAGAATGAGCAGCGAGCAGGGCTTTGTGTTGTCGTCTGTCAGTGCGGCTGCTGGTGTGTGTGAGGCTTTGGTATGGGGAAAGCAGAGGGTAAGGGAGGGCTCGGTGCGAGCTGCCTCCAGTCACACTGGCTTGTCAATAAATTTTGTGTTCACTTGCTTTGTGACAGGGATTCTTTCCCTAATATGGGGCTGCCAGCTTTCTGGGTTATTTCCAGTGTGTGTGATAATGCTGCCTGGATGCCAACGACTGCTGAAGTTCAGGATTCCAAAAAAACTTAACGGCAGGACAGTGAAAGACAAGTGCGAGGGAGGGGGAGTGGGGCCGGGGTGGAAAAAGGACACCAAAAAATAGTTTGGCAGGAAAGGTACACATATGTAGGTTTGTAGAAGCAATAACCTGGCACAAGGAGAGCTGGAAAGTCAAGCTGCCCGCGACATGACAAGAAAGTTACCAAGGCCCGGTTATCACATAGAAGTAACGGATTACACAGTGCAGGGATATATTGTAACTAGATTTACCTATATTACCTTATCATTTACACTGGTATTAGCATCAGCATTGTGCCTGGCGCTGGCAGAGTTAATCTGTTTCCATTTATTTTCCTGCCTTCGCCCCTCTCCTGTACCAACATTCTCGATGGCTTCCATCACCTTCCTCCCCCGCCCCCTGATCTTAGGAAAAAACCCATCAAAATAACTATTTTATGTCTCCAAATATGCAGATCATTTTGTTTAATGAAAGATGCTTGACGTCTGCGATCCAATTAATATGCAAATGCGGGCAAGGATTTATTTGTGACATTCTGTCTGGGTGAGAGAAAACAAAAAAGGCCCGTTAACCAAAACACTAATTGCTGTGACTGATTGTCACATATCATCATTTTCATTGGAGCTCCACAATCCCTGGCTGGGGAGAAGCTGGGAGCGGTGCTCCAAGGAGAAACAGGGCAACTGTCTCCAGCACACAGGACTCACGAGAGGCAGGGTCCCAGGGGGCCTCACCACAAGGGGAATGGGGAACCCCGGGCACCCAGGGGCCACGGCCAGCTCCACAGCCACGCTCAGTGTCTTGGGTCTCCCACTTAGAGACACACGCTTGGTTAACACACAGACCAGAGGGGACAACATGAGTCACCTCTCAGACGGCACAGACTAAATGTGACATCTTACCGGTTCCCTATCTTCCCTGCAGTGTTCACAATCACTGGCTGCAATGCCTGCACAGACATGCATCACTATTGTGTCTGTCGGTGCAATATTAACCCTTTGTTAGAAGGGTACACCACAGCGCTGTGCCACGACATCGTTAGACTTCCAAGGAAAACTACATCTCTTTGGATGCAGAATACCCAACAAGAGAAAGAAGTAAAACTAAATGGACATTTAATAGTTACATGAATTAATAAAATATTTGATAATAAAGGGGTTTTCTGCTGGTTAATAAGGCTTACATAAGGAATTAATCGCACCTTACCTTATTTTCTGCCTCTCTTTTGTAGGTTCAGTGCTATTATAGTTTTGGGGGTAACAGTGGAGTCAGTTGCTACGGCTGCAGTAGCTGAAATCTGGTTGTTAGGTAACACTTCCCCTAGCAACCAGTTCAACTCTTATTTACTTGAAAGGTCCATGTGCCGTTACAGTGCCACATGAAACCCAGATAGGGCCATGAATGGACGCAAACTGGCACTGTGCGACATGAGACCTTGGGGACAAAATGTTTTCTTCTTGCTAATGCTTCTGAGAAAATGTGTCATTTTCTTTCTTTTCTCTTTCTAATCTATTGATATTAGGATCTCAATACAATTTTCTTCATTTTGTGAACTTCAGATAAAAGTGCAGCCACTAGTGATGAGCGGGCACTACCATGCTCGGGTGCTCTGTACTCGTAACTAGTGATGAGCGGGCACTACCATGCTCGGGTGCTTGTTACTAGTGATGAGCGAGCACTACCATGCTCGGGTGCTTGTTACTAGTGATGAGCGAGCACTACCATGCTCGGGTGCTTGTTACTAGTGATGAGCGGGCACTACCATGCTCGGGTGCTCTGTACTCATAACTAATGATGAGTTTTCACTACCTTACTTGGGAGCTAGTTACTAGTGATGAGCAAGCAACTACCATGCTCAGGTGCTCAGCACTTGTAACAAGCAGTCAGATGCTCGGATGGTCGTGACTTGACTACCAAAGTATTATGTATGTCAATGGGGAACTCAACTGCATTTTTCCAGAAGAGCTTCCGGAAGAATGTTCAAGTTCCCCCTTGACTTCCATTATACTCGTACACGAGTCACGCCCGTCCAACTGCTGGTTACGAGTACGGAGCATGGTAGTGCCCGCTCATCACTAGTTACGAGTACCGAGCACTCGAGCATGGTAGTGCCCCACTCATCACTAGTTACGAATACTGAGCATGGTAGTGCCTTCTCATCACTAGTTACGAATACTGAGCATGGTAGTGCCTTCTCATCACTAGTTACGAATACTGAGCATGGTAGTGCCTTCTCATCACTAGTTACGAGTACCAAGCACCTGAGCATGGTAGTGCCCGCTAATCACTAGTTACGAATACTGAGCATGGTAGTGCCCCACTCATCACTAGTTACGAATACCGAGCATGGTAGTGCCTTCTCATCACTAGTTACGAGTACCAAGCACCTGAGCATGGTAGTGCCCGCTAATCACTAGTTACGAGTACTGAGCATGGTAGTGCCTTCTCATCACTAGTTACGAGTACAGAGCACCCGATCATGGTAGTGCTCGCTCATCACAAGTTACGAGTACAGAGCATGGTATTGCCCGCTCATCACTAGCAGCCACTAACCTCAATATCTGGTGGCCACCATCAGTAAACATTTTAACTTATTCTCTCAGTGTGTCTCGATATAAAAGTCACTGTGATTCACAAGGCCGACAGAGCATGCTTCATATGGTGTATATTGTGCTCTATTACTACAAATAGTAGTTGTTACAGGGGCGCCCTTCTCACTTTGTATCCAGTCTGGACCCCGGCGCTCCATCCTGAGAAGGCCGGCATTTCAGTGTTGGCTTATAATTAGAAGGCACATTATAAGGGGAGATGAAGCTGCCCAGCAGCAAAGCTGTCCTTTTGCCCTAGGACATAAGGAGATCTATTGAGCCTTCGGATGTAATGTGTGTTTTTGCTCTGGGCAATAAGTTTCCCCAGGAGATAACAAAATACAAGAAAGTGAGAAGAAATATTAAAACGTATAAAAACAAAACACTACACGCAGCGGCTAGAAATGTCACAGAGCCCCTTCCTAATGTCGCGCTTGTGCAGTTTATCATTTCGCTTTGTATTTCGGGAACGGCTGAAACGTTATAATGATTCCTGGTTGCGTGGTTTTATGATGGGTCAGAAGACCACCAGATTCGCCTCTGGTCTGGCTGCACCTTCAGATAGATGCTCCAAGACCCTGCAGCCCCCTCTCCAGCAACCTTCACAGAGGATTATTGGAAATACAGAAGTTCTACCAGTGTAAAGACTGACGTCTTCAGTAAGTGAAGGCACAGAAGCTGAAAACTGCGGAGGATAAACTGAAAAAATAAAGGGAGTGTGTGACCCTCAAGCCAAAGAAGTTAAGAGGTTTTTCAATTAAGAGTAACAAACTTCTGAGGAAGAGCAAAAGCGACGGCTACAGTGGGAAGAAAAGCTGTTCTGTCATTTCATGATATTGTGTGTTTTAAATTTAATTCTGGTTTTCTTGAGTTCAGCGGATTAAAGTTGAAATAACCTACAAATTACTTAATGTGTTGTAAATCTTGGGAAATGAAGGTTTAATGTGCAACACATGTCAGAGGGGAGCAAGACGGAGAGGGAGCGAATTCCACTTCCCCACGAGAGGCATGAAAAAAAAATCATTTTTCTTCTGTGCTGAAAACATACAGGATTATTCCAGCCATACGGGTCAGTAACAAGCGCTGTGTGAGCAGGGACTGAAGGGTTACAGCTGCTACTGATCACCATGACTGACAGCTACCACAGCTCTCATAGTGTGAATTTACAGAGGCCACAATAGTCCCGCAGTAATTAGAAAACTAGGACCGTTATGAGCTCTGTCGACTTCCCAAGTAAAAAATTGTAACATTACTCCATATACACAATGTGCAGGAGTCACTGTGGAGGACGGGGCACTCGGCACATCCGTGCCACACAGCCCCACTTCAATAAGAACTTGTGGGATCCTTTATCTGCCCAGTGGTGGCACTGCAGAAAACATGTATGCTTTGCTGCCAGGCTCTGCCACACATTAAAAAGGGATTGTGCATCACACCCTTTGAGGTTGGCTTCACACACCATGTTTTTCATAGTTTTCATTGATGTGTCCAGATGTTTGTTTCAAATCTATATTGTGCTAATGAAAAATCTACATAGACAGCACTTATTTGTGCCTTTTTTATTTTGGCATCATTCTCATAGGCTTTTTACTGGACTAAAAAAAAAATGCTTAAAAAAAAACAAAACAAAAGTGAATGACTTGTCAGACTTGTCTCTGGATAAAGACTCATCATTTATGCCACAAGCAGGAGGAAAATAAACAGCACATCTATTCATGCAGCTAATCCCTCCACAAGGTGATCAGCATTAACACCTTCTGTGACCGGAGGACAATCAGGACTACGCCGGGTCCAAGCCACGAGAACGTGAAGAGACACAATCCTCCCAGGACTCGGACAGCACAGTGCCGCTTCTGGGAATTCTCAGAAAATGTCCTTATTGTGTGCACACATTTCCCCATTGCTCACTACTTTACTGATATACAGTACAGACCAAAAGTTTGGACACACCTTCTCATCTCTAGAACAACTATTAAGAGAAGACTGCGCAGCAGCCTTCATGGTAAAATAGCTGCTAGGAAACCACTGCTAAGGACAGGCAACAAGCAGAAGAGACTTGTTTGGGTAAAGAACCCAAGGAATGGACATTAGACCAGTGGAAATCTGTGCTTTGGTCTGATGAGTCCAAATTTGAGATCTTTGGATCCAACCACCGTGTCTTTGTAGAAAAGGTGAACGGATGGACTCTACATGGCTGGTTCCCACCGTGAAGCATGGAGGAGAAGGTGTGATGGTGTGGGGGGGCTTTGCTGGTGACACTGTTGGGGATTTATTCAAAATTGAAGGCATACAGAACCAGCATGGCTACCACAGCATCTTGCAGCAGCGTGCTATTCCATCCGGTCTGCGTTTAGTTGGACCATCATTTATTTTTCAACAGGACAATGACCCCAAACACACCTCCAGGCTGTGTAAGGGCTATGTGACTAAGAAGGAGAGTGATGGGGTGCTGCGCCAAATGACCTGGCCTCCCCAGTCACCAGACCTGAACCCAATCGAGATGGTTACCGCAGAGTGAAGGCAAAAGGGCCAACAAGTGCTAAGCATCTCTGGGAACTCCTTCAAGACTGTTGGAAAACCATTTCTGGTGAATACCTCTTGAAGCTCATCAAGAGAATGCCAAGAGTGTGCAAAGCAGTAATCAAAGCAAAAGGAGGCTACTCTGAAGAACCTAAATTATAAGACATATTTTCAGTTGTTCCACATGTTTCCATTCATATATATATATATATATATATATATATATATATATATATATATATATATATATATATATACACACATATATTATATACACTATTCATCTTTAAGCTCATTTATATAAAATCTTTGGCTACAGATTGATGTAATGTAGGAATAGACGTCTTTACACAAATAGTTGTGTCTTCCTGCGTCTCCGCACAGATCGCTGCACTGTAATAAGCGCAGATGCCCCTTGTGCAGCGTTACAGCCTCGGTTACACTTTCTATTGTTTATTATCTATTGTTCTTTATAACAGTCGTTCTGTTAATCTCACTGCAATGTAACTACAAGCATCTGAATGACCAGAGCGCCCCACAGCCTAACACTACAGCGAGGAACATCTCCTCAGGTGATAGAATTGATACGGCTTGTTAAATGTGACTACAGCGGAATATCGGTCATAAATACCCAGCAAAAGACACCACTCCACTAATAGACCGCACTAGAGGATGTCAGCCGAGGCCAGAATGCTGGTATTTGTAGTCCCCCCGCTACTAGTAACAATATGGCATCTCCAGTGATGTAATTTACAGTGGTTTTATATATCTAGAATACGGTGCACTGATGTTTAGATTTTTTACCATATTGCCCAGTTTGTTGCATTTCTGGAGTGATATTGGAGGAGATAGACCTGTTCTGCTGACAATGAAAGAATAAAGCAATCGCTGGGAGGGCTGGGTGTCAAAGGTCCATTAGCTGAGAGAAACAGATGGCTCCCCACTATCAGCTGAAAACTTGTATATCACGCATGAGGGATCGGACAAGATAAAAGAAGTTTATAATGAAGTCTCTGCATTGGGATGTGTGGACGCCTCGCACACACCTGCCTATATCCCAGTAATGCTGCCTGACACTATCACTGCGGCTGTGTGCGGTTCCCCTGGGGTGGTAACATTGTCCGTGGTAATCAGGAGACAGACGGTCACCCTATCTACTCCTGTCTGCCCTCCTCGGTGTCCGCTCTCCCTTTCTGCAGCTACTTCTCTCCGGAGTGGCTGCCATATGGTTCTAGTTAAGCTCCATATTTTTTCTTGTCAATAGAAGCCACACTTTCCTTGCTGCCAGACGTTCTACAGATTGCTCTGTTGGCTCAATTTCTTATTGGATTTTTTTTTTCCCTTAAAAGAAAAAAAAAACTGACATCTTAAATTAATTTACAGCCACAACAAAAAGAGTTCAGAATTTTAATGGTGTTGTAAGTAATTTTTACCTAATCCGCTCCAGATTTTGGTATTAACCTTTGAAATCGAGTTCATTCAGCTACTAAGTTACAAGCTTTGGACTGATATACTGCCGAGAGGCGCTGTAAGCGCAGACAAGAGCGCAGGATAATAGTGATTAAGCATGTACCTAAAACCCCACGTGTCCAGACCGGAGGGCGGCGAGGATGATGGTGGGCTCTCCAGCATGCAGACCTACAGAGCTGTACTCACACCGTATAACAGAAGGGAACATTGAGGCACTTTCTATCACCACTATAATATTCAGCTTCTATACGTGTGCTAAGTAGGCCCAGCTGATGCCCAATATCGCTAAAAAAGCGTAATGCCCACTCGAGTTGTGTGCAAGTTACCTGCTTGCAGTCAGGAAGGTGGAAACACTCTAGAATTAGCAATGCCCTAATCACAACCCAACCGCTACACCAGTGCTGCCACCTTGTGCCAGTATTTTCACTGGTTGTCCATCCGCTACAGAGTACAATATAAACTTATTACTATCACCCATAAGCCCTCCACAGTTCTGTCCTGCCCTACATCTACTTCTCATCTCTATCACCCTACCCATCCTCTCCACAGTTCTGCTCCTCCCTACATCTCCTCATCATCTGCCTATCACCCTACCCATCTTCTCCACAGTTCTGCCCCTCCCTACATCTACTCCTCATCTCTATCACCCTACCCATCCTCTCCACAGTTCTGCCCCTCCCTACATCTACTCCTCATCTCTATCACCCTACCCATCCTCTCCACAGTTCTGCTCCTCCCTACATCTACTCCTCATCTCTATCACCCTACCCATCCTCTCCACAGTTCTGCTCCTCCCTACATCTACTCCTCATCTCTATCACCCTACCCATCCTCTCCACAGTTCTGCTCCTCCCTACATCTCCTCATCATCTGCCTATCACCCTACCCATCCTCTCTACAGTTCTGCTCCTCCCTACATCTACTCCTCATCTCTATCACCCTACCCATCCTCTCCACAGTTCTGCCCCTCCCTACATCTACTCCTCATCTCTATCACCCTACCCATCCTCTCCACAGTTCTGCTCCTCCCTACATCTACTCCTCATCTCTATCACCCTACCCATCCTCTCCACAGTTCTGCTCCTCCCTACATCTACTCCTCATCTCTATCACCCTACCCATCCTCTCCACAGTTCTGCTCCTCCCTACATCTCCTCATCATCTGCCTATCACCCTACCCATCCTCTCTACAGTTCTGCTCCTCCCTACATCTACTCCTCATCTCTATCACCCTACCCATCCTCTCCACAGTTCTGCTCCTCCCTACATCTACTCCTCATCTCTATCACCCTACCCATCCTCTCCACAGTTCTGCTCCTCCCTACATTTCCTCATCATCTGCTTATCACCCTACCCATCCTCTCCACAGTTCTGCTCCTCCCTACATCTCCCCCTCATCTCTATCACCCTACCCGTCCTCTCCACAGTTCTGCTCCTCCCTACATCTACTACCCATCCTCTCCACATTTCTTCTCCTCCCTACATCTACTACCCATCCTCTCCACAGTTCTGCTCCTCCCTACATCTCCTCCTCATCTCTATCACTCTACCCATCCTCTCCACATTTCTTCTCCTCCCTACATCTACTCCTCATCTCTATCACCCTACCCATCCTCTCCACAATTCTGCTCCTCCCTACATCTCCGCCTCATCTCTATCACCCTACATGTCCTCTCCACAGTTCTGCACTGCCCTACATCTCCTCATCATCTGCCTATCACCCTACCCATTCTCTCCACAGTTCTGCTCCTCCCTACATCTACTCCTCATCTCTATCACCCTACCCATCCTCTCCACAGTTCTGCACTGCCCTACATCTCCTCATCATCTGCCTATCACCCTACCCATTCTCTCCACAGTTCTGCTCCTCCCTACATCTCCTCCTCATCTCTATCACCCTACATGTCCTCTCTACAGTTCTGCACTGCCCTACATCTCCTCATCATCTCTTGTCTATCACCCTACCACTGGCCTGCATTCCGCTAATGACCCAAGACTTACATCCTCTATAATCTGAACCTCCCACTCCAGTCTCCAAGACTTCTCAGGAGCTGCACCAATTTTCTGAAACGCACTACCTGAGACAATTTACTTAATTCACAATCTCCACAGTTTTAATCATGGCCGAAAAACATATTTCTTCTTGGTTTCTGTTGAATTGTGTTATTTAGTGATGTCTGATATTCTCTCTACATGACCTCTCTGAATTATAAAGTGCTGCGGAATATGTTGGCGCTATTTAAATAAAAATTATTTTATATAATATCTGTACATCATCACAAGTCCTCTCTTCAGGAATTATAATCAAACCAGATTGTGGTTTGAGAGACAAAAACAATCTTACAGCTGACACTGCTTGGACATCCACTTCTCATTCCCCATGTTTAGCCCCATTAAAATAAAAAGTTTCTTCTCACCTCCTTCGCCGGTCCTATTCCAGCTCCCGCTCTCCCGGGGCTCACGTGAGGTCGCGACGTCGCCCAAGCCGAATCACAATGGCTTCTCCCGCCTTTTCCACTGGTAAAAAGTAAGTTACACTGGCCCATTGCAGCCTCTCCATAACCACTGCCCAAGTTCTTATTGTCAGGCTGCAGTGGTGACATCACAACCTATAGTGCACCTATCGCTGCAGCCAATCACTCGGCTCAGCGGCAATGATGATTAAGTCAGCACGGGACTGCTGAGCCCAGTGATTGGCTGCAGTTGTTACATGAGCTGTAGACGTGATGTCACCACTGCAGGTGGTACTTTTCAGGTTTTGGGGTTTGTTTTCTTTAGGAACCCGGAGATTGTTTATTGCCTATGGCTGAGCTTCAAAGGAGCACAGAGATTGCAGTGGCAGGCCTACATCTGTTTTCCAAACCAGAATGCATGTAATCGCACGTGACAAACGCATGCAGAAAACGTACACTTTTTTCTGCCAAGAGATGTAGATTTGGTGCAGAAATTTCTGCAACCAAATACTTAGCGTGCGCACATACCCTAATTGTGTGACGTCACCATGGACGATGCTAGCATCACATTACAAGCCCTGGCTCCCATCAGCGGCAGTGCTGGCAGTAATAAATGCTCTCACACTGTGGGTTACGCTGTTATAACTTATGGTTGGATTTGTTTAGGCAGAGCAAAGATTGGCTTGAGATGCTGACAGGAGGAAATAAATGATTTATTTTCCCTTGTCGTTTTATTATTGATAAATGCTCAACCCTAAACGTGTAACGACTGTTCAGATGTGAAGGCTGCAATTATTAAACAATATCACAGCATGAGACGCTCAGTAGCGCTAACTGATAGTGGGGAGCTGCAAATCAATCAGAGTATAGAAGATGCCATCACTGCGTCATCATCACCCAGGGCCAAGTGCAGAAGCGCATTTTACATGACTGTTACATTATTGCTAGAAAGAGCGGCATCAGGGGGTCAAAATGTTCCTGCATAAAAACAAACATCCTTG
The DNA here is from genome assembly GCF_048569485.1 of Anomaloglossus baeobatrachus. Lineage (NCBI taxonomy): Eukaryota > Metazoa > Chordata > Amphibia > Anura > Aromobatidae > Anomaloglossus > Anomaloglossus baeobatrachus. Next base: position 182,917,254 of record NC_134363.1, on the reverse strand, counting down.
GCATCAGTGACTGAGGCACTGCCAGCCAGCGTCGAGTCTACATTCTTAAAATTCCACTGTGCCCAAGAGGTTCCCCTGGCATCGGGGCCCAACACTGGAAGACATAACTGCTGCAGGGAGAGCAAAATGAGGAGGATGTCACACGCTGGGGGGGCTGGCACAGGCTGCCGCGGGCGCAGTGCCTGGGACTGGTTGTTGTGGTCCACAAATCAATTGATGCCATGTAGAAAAATCAGAAGTGTGATAAAGGCATAAATAACAATCAAATGTAAAAAAATGTAAAAAAATAATAAAGTAAAATTAACTACTAAGTGCACTACTTATTTAAGTTTTAAACTAAAATTCCTGTTTCCATGATAAGATCACAATTTGTATATATTAAAAAAAAAATCTATGTAGTCCATACAAGAAATCTCATGCAGGTATTATGTTCGGGAAGGAGGGCATTATTGAAAAACAGCTGCATACATCACGTAATCCTTTGTAATCCTGTATATATCACATACATATATATCCAGATACACCTGCTGCATTACTAATATCCACCTAACGAAGATCCTACAGCCTGTGCCTGAGCGATACCAGGACCAGTGATCCTGCTCCCCGGGTGCTGTACATCACTATTAAAGGGGTTTGCCCAATCAAATTAAAAAAAGACCTTCTAAAAGGAGCGCTCAATCTTCTACACATGTAAATATATACAGTGTACAGCATAAATAAGTACACCCCCTTTGAAAAGGAACATTTTAATCAATAGCTCACTGAACACAAAAACAGTTTACACAGGGACCTGCTGGTGGGGCACATGACCTATAGGTGCTGAGGGGGGCACATGATCAGTTGGTGTTGGGGGAGCACAGCACATGAGCTACTGGTGATGGGGGGGGGTGTCACGGCACATGAGTTGCCGGTGTCGGGTGGCACGTGAGCTGCCGGTGTCAGGGGCACGTGAGCTGCCGGTGTCGGGGGCACGTGAGCTGCCGGTGTCGGGGGCACGTGAGCTGCCGGTGTCGGGGGCTACATTACATTAATGATATCATGAAGTCACAGGTGTACTGTCTATATTGAAAGAGAAGATGCCGCTATCACTCCGTGCCTTTGGTAGACGTTCACTTTTCCAACCCGACAATGATCCAGAACATGCATCTTTTGCATTTTTGAACATGATGAAAGTGATTCAGTGGCTGTCTCCTGATCTGACCCGAACCAATCACCTATGAGGAATTCTGGAGAGACAAGTTGACATCACTCTCCATCCAGCATCCAGGCTCTAGAAGAGCTCCTTCTGAAGAATGGAAAAAGATTAATGTTGTAACATGTCGCCACCATCTTGTTCATTCCAGTCCTAAGAGACTTGGTGCAGTTCTTAAAATTCACAAAGGTCATACAAAATACCTGATGTGGGGTGTACTAATTATGGTATCAACTAATTTGAGGAAAACGGAACATTTTGTAATGAAAGTTATATTATTAATCTTCCTTTTATGTAATGTGCTATCAAACTCAGTTTTATCAAAATTTTGGCAATTGTTCGTGTTCATTGAGATATTAAAATCTCCCTTTTCAAAAGGGAACGTAGTCACGGAGGCTGAGCACTGTGTGTCACACATTATACAAGCGCAATGGATGCTCTGTTTTATCCTACATTTCACCTATCTGGTAAATCTGTGCAAAGAGGATATCCATTAATGATGCCGGTAGGTTTCCAGAGCTGAGCCCTGACTTCCTATAGTGCGGCCATGTATAGAATAGTAATATCTTCTTGCACATTAGTATTTCGGATCTTTGTCTCGATCACCTATTGCTTGGGAAATAGGAGTGATCCCCCTGTAATCTAGTTCTGGGTGGAGTACCTGGAGCCTCTACTACTAATGCACAGATAGGAGTAGTATCTCGGCATGCCAACAATAAGTGACAGACGGTATTATTAGTTTGTTACCACTTTGAGTGGCTTTTTATTATTAAATTAGACTCATCATTAAAAAGAAATTAACTCCCCCCAAAAAACTTTTAAAGTGTAAATTTGCAAATGCGGACCTGAATTGAGAGGAAGAGACGCCCTTCACGCGCTCCTCTGTCAGCTGCCATCATGTTCATATCATATCAGCTAGCTTATGTTTTGAAGGGGGGCATGGGGGGATATTTTAGTCCCCCCGGCTTGGATGACCCAAGCGTTTCTATAGAAACTTCAGTTTGAAAAACAACCTCTGGAAGTTGCCAACTATTTTGTCTTCTAGTTTAACAACTGCTTCGCTCACATGCTGGGGACAGCTGGGGGGCCCCTGCCTTACCAAAGTAAAATGGGTTTATAATGGACGTCCTTCCAATGCTTTCAGGACACAAAGAATAGTGTGGGTTGGGTGTTTGTTTTTTTTTTTTTTACTTTCTTCTCAGAAAATGACAAGCGCTCTTCATAGACGGACTGCTCAGAGTTCACTTTCTACATTACCCCATTTGCTGCATGAGTGGCAGCGACTCCTCCAGCAGATCATACATAAACTATCCGGTAAAGAGAAAAAAAACCTCAGGATAAGAGAATTACCAGCTAAACCACCAACAAAAGCGAAACACCAGTAAATAAGGGAGCTCTGACATCCACACGGTGTCATCTGCTGAGCAGGTACCACCAACTTTGATTTTCGATGATTAGATCAATTTAGCGAAATATCGGCCACATGAAAATCATAAGACGGGCGTCTCTTTCAGCGTAGAAGGATTTCTTGGACACTGATGCCTTTTAAGAGAATAATAGAGTAATTGATGGATTTCCTTCACAAGGCAGACCTGTCCTACTGACTGATCTATAGGTAACTGCTCCGCACTGGGGATTACAGGAGCGGATCCCAGAGAGGCACTATGCACAATTCTTACAGATGTAGCAGAGTCTGTAGTTACCTATTCTATGGTGGCAGTCGGCTCAGTGAGACAAGATGGATACATGACAAATTCAGCTCTGCTCCCTCTGTAACTACACATTCTTCATCCATTGTACAGAAAAAACTATCATACCATTAAATGCCAAGAAATGAGGCTGAATTTTGTAGTAGGTTATTTTGGTGTATACAGCTCCTATGCAAATGTGTGTGCACCAGATTGATCCAGCTGTACACCTGGTGGAGTCCTGGACATCTCCTTGGCTTCTTACTATCCTCATCCTCCTTGGCTTTTTACTATCCTCCTCCTCCTCAGCTTCTTACTATCCTCCTCCTCCTCAGCTTCTTACTATCCTCCTCCTCCTCAGCGTCTTACTACCCTCCTCCTCAGATTTTTACTCTCCTCCTAAGCTTTTTACTCTCCTCCTCAGTTTCTTACCATCCTCCTCCTCAGCTTCTAACTATCCTCCTCCTCCCTTGCTTCTTACTATCCTCCTCAGCTTCTTACTATCCTTTTCAGCTTCTTGCTATCCTCCTCAGCTTCTTAGTATCCTGTTCGGATTAATATCCTTCTCCTCCTTGGCTTCTTACTATCATCCTCCTCCTTGGCTTCTTAGTATCCTCCTCCTCTTTGGCCTCTTAGTATCCTCCTTGGCTTCTTACTATCCTCCTCCTCCTCAGCTTCTTACTATCCTCCACGGCTTCTTACTATCCTCTTCTGCTTCCTACTGTCCTTCTCAGTTTCTTACTATCCTCCTCGGCTTCTTACTATCCTCCTCCCTGGCTTCTTACTGTCCTCCTCCACCTCAGCTTCTTACTGTCCTCCGCCTCGGATTTTTACTTTCTTCCTCTGCTTCTTAATATCCTCCTCCTCCTTCTCGACTTTACTATCTTCCTCGGATTCTTACTACTCTCTTCCTCGGCTTCTTACTATCCTCCTCCACCTTGGCTTATTATCTTCCTCCTCCTTGGCTTCTTACTATCCTCCTCAACGTCTTACTATCCTCCTCCCTTGCTTCTTACTATCCTCCTCCGCTTCTTACTATCCTCCTCCGCTTCTTACTATCCTCCTCAGCTTCTTACTATCCTCCTCCTCAGCTTCTTACTATCCACCTCCTCCTCCGCTTCTTACTATCCACCTCCTCCTCCGCTTCTTACTATCCTCCTCAGCTTCTTACTATCCTCCTCGGCTTCTTACTATCCTCTTCCTTCTCAGTTTCTTACTTATCCTCTTCCTCAGCTTCTTACTACCCTCCTCCTCCCCTGCTTCTTACTATCCTCCTCCTCCTGAGCTTTTTACTATTCTCCTCGGCTTACTATTCTTCTCCTCAGCTTCTTACTATCCTCCTCCTTGGCTTCTTACTATCCTCAGTCTCCTCAGGCTCTTACTATCCTCCTCCTCAGCTTCTTACTATCCTTCTCCTCTTCTTACTATACTCCTTCAAGACAAAACAATCACTGGTCTCGGGGAGACCAGCCAGAGAAAACACTGTCTGCAGCCATCAAAGGGGCTCAACACAGTGAATCCTAGGTTTCTTACTATCCTCCTCCGCCTCAGCTTCTTACTATCCTCCTTTGCCTCGGCTTCTTACTATCCTCAGTTTCTTACTGTCCTCCTCCTCTTCTTACTGTCCTCCTCCGCCTCAGCTTCTAACTGTTCTCCGCCTTGGATTTTTACTATCCTCCTCCTCGGCCCTGTAGAGGTTCCTGTGGTCACAGCAGGTCAATATTACTCACACATGGCAGGGTATAATTCCCTTTAAGCTACATTTTCTTACAGATTGTTAAGCCATTTTAAAAGAGACGCAGACCACAGCATTTAGAAAATAGAAATACAAATAATAAAGCAGCTTCACAGAGAAAACCCACTGAGCACTGAACCTGCAGCTCCACAAGCAGCCAGGCCAGAGAATTAAAGGGTGTACTACAGAAATCAGACAGTAACATGTAGAAACCTGAACCTTTAGGAGCAGATACACATGGATCCTGAAACGCATTAAATGAGATCAGACTATGCAATTGAATATTGGGGTGACATCGTGCCACATGGATTTTTGAAGTCAGAAATCAATACTTGTGATTTCCATGTGCTCATAACTTGTGATGAAGAGACTGAAGTATTATAATATAATTAGTTGTAATATAGGAGGAATGAGCTGCACCGATCGCACCACCAGCTCTCTACACACGTGTCCCAACAGCTTAAAGGGATTGTTTCGGATTAAAAAAAATAAATAAAAAAAAAAGTCACATTTTCCTGTTTTCTAATACAGTTCTCTCCCAATCATTGGCTGTTTCTGGCATTGTAGCTCAACCCAAAACATTTAATATGGACTAAAAGGCAAAACCACATGAAGCCCATGGAGAAGTATGGAAATGTATCAGGAAAAAAAATAGAAAAATCTCAGCAAGTCTGGCAAACCCTTTAGTATACTAGGGTAGGTAAAGAGCCAGGGTATTGATGGAGACAGCTAAGAATCCCATCCCCACCCATATAGAAAGTATGGTATTTGCAAATCTTCAGTCTCATTATAAGAGGCAGTGAAGACATGGAAGTAATTCCTAACTCCAAAGAGCGTCACCTCCAGATTCACCAGCACAATCATATCAGATCCAGCTCAACTGTGCGCTACTCGGGAGAGCACAACACACTCCCAAGGGGCATAGTGCGTACAAGTCAAGGTCTGCTCACCAGCTGCCCAACACCAACTGTCCAGGTGAACTAAAAGGCATCATTGGGGCTGGTGCTGCATTTGGCCTCTTCGCCCCACGACAACCCAACAAGTCTCCATGATGTATTATAAAAAGATAATTAAACAATACAAATAAATATCTTATTAGCCTCAAACAACAGGAAAGACAAACTCCAGTCTGGTCTGACTGTCCATTACATCACTCAACATCAAGGGCCACTGTAAATGCTGTAAAGTTCCACAATATACCAGTATAATTGATAAGAATGGCTTCCAATGGACCAAATATAGAGGAATTCAGAGAAATCAGAGATTAGAATCAGAAAAAAACATCTGTCTGCAGAACCGTATGAACTATGTGATGGATTCATGTAGGTCACCAGCTCCGGCGTACAATGTGACCCGCCCCGGCATATGACGTGACCCCCACCCCGGTGTACGACGCTTCCCGCCTCGGCATACGATGTGACCCGCCCTGAGCACCCCGCATCCTGTCCCAGAGTAACAAGGGGAACATCTCAGCGAACCACGCATCCCGCCTTGGTGTAGCATACGTCCCACCTCCTTGTACCCTGTGATCCACCCCGGCATAGGATGTGAACTAAAGAGATACATTATTTTCCCCATTTCACCATAATCTTTCATTTATACAGGATTATGGGCTGATTTCACATGTAAATATATATATATATATATATATATATATAAAAAAAAAAAAAAACAGAAAGAATTTTCTACTATTGAAATGAAGTTCAAAGAATAAAAAATAAATCAAAAATGTTCCACATTATGGTTAAGCAGCCAGTGCCCCTCCAGATGCAATGCTTGTGATGGAGAATCCTTTATTAATGACAGCCAAAGAAAAACGGATTTTCATTAGAGATAGGGCCAGGTCCAGGCAGCGACCATGTTAGTAGCCCGTGGCCATTGGACGGGAGTCCAGAGCAACAGTTCCGAAATCTTAGACCCCTCTCCCAATTTGCCGCCTTGTGTGATGTCATCATCATTGTGGGGTGACACGTCCAGAAGAGGTTACAGGGCTGTCAGCAGGTAGGATATGGGGCACGGGGCTCTCACCTGGCTGCCATGGACCAGGCATGTGGCTGCTGCACCGAGGCCCTGTGAGTCAATCATCTCTACTTTTCATTAACTCCACAGATGTCTATGAGGGCTAGATCATGAAGCTGTACAAGGATCCATATAGCTCCACAGATGTCTATGAGGGCTAGATCATGAAGCTGTACAAGGATCCATATAGCTCCACAGATGTCTATGAGGGCTAGATCATGAAGCTGTACAAGGATCCATATAACTCCACAGATGTCTATGAGGGCTAGATCATGAAGCTGTACAAGGATCCATATAACTCCACAGATGTCTATGAGGGCTAGATCATGAAGCTGTACAAGGATCCATATAGCTCCACAGATGTCTATGAGGGCTAGATCATGAAGCTGTACAAGGATCCATATAACTCCACAGATGTCTATGAGGGCTAGATCATGAAGCTGTACAAGGATCCATATAGCTCCACAGATGTCTATGAGGGCTAGATCATGAAGCTGTACAAGGATCCATATAGCTCCACAGATGTCTATGAGGGCTAGATCATGAAGCTGTACAAGGATCCATATAGCTCCACAGATGTCTATGAGGGCTAGATCATGAAGCTGTACAAGGATCCATATAGCTCCACAGATGTCTATGAGGGCTAGATCATGAAGCTGTACAAGGATCCATATAACTCCACAGATGTCTATGGGGACTATTTCATGAAGTTGTACAAGGATCCATAATGCAGCATGTCCATGAAGTCTAAAGTTTGTGTGACTGATGTGGACAAGAGCTGCTTCTTTATTGATGAAAAGACCCCAGTGTAGGGAAACCAGTTCCTCTCCTCTCTCTATTGTCATCCCAAAGTACAGAAAATAAGAGGCGTTCATAAATAATTTAACTCTGAGTAGGAGAGATTGGAAGGTGTGGAGTGGAGATCCTGAGACATCAAAATGATATTATGTGCCTCGTTTAACACCACGCTCATCACCAATGCTCAGCTCTGAGTGCCACCTTTCTTCTGAAGCCACAAAAAAACCCTGCACATTCCTCAATGGTGGACCGACGTATCGGAGACAACTTCAGACACTTGCACTAGTCTGCCAGGAGTTGCCAAAAATGAAAAAAAAAAAGGAGGAGGAACAGCAAAAAATGTGAAAAGTGTTGTCTAGGAATCAAAGAGTCACCACTTCTTTTTATTTTGTGTTTTTTTTTTCTCAGTAATTACACTAAAGATGAAAAACTCATAATAAACATCTTGCAGTCCCCACCTGCTAACAGTAATTATAATAGACTCAACAATAAATGGTAACGCAGCATAGAGCAGCATCTTGGGAATTCTCTGGGGTATGTGGATTAGCTTGAAAAGCCTGAATGATTAAAATACACTAATTAAAATTTTGCGTTCCTTGGTAACTCGTCTGCCTGGGCCCCTGGTGTTGGCAAAATGGGAATTAACGTGACAAAAGCAACACAGAGGGGTTTTGTTTTAAATAAAAAAAAAAAACTGATGCACACAAACTCTTCCGCAGGACAGGAAGAAAAGCGGAGATATTTGCCTCTTTTTCACCATTACCCCCCATTCCTACTACAGTTGTCAGGATCTGGACATATTTCATGACCATCCATCTGTACCTGGCGGCTCAGACACATGTGACTGTGTAACCCAGCCCGAGAGTCAAAGACAAATGTCACCGGGTAGATAGTTCAGTAACATTGTATCAGGTTTTTATTTCATGCCATTACTGCCCTTGCGGTATTGAAAAGTTACCATCTCCGGAGATGGAATACCCCTGCCCGATTCCTTGGGTACAGGGGGGGATGCTGCGTATATTCAGCTCAGGTGGGATTTGCAACAGATGCTCTGTTCTGCAGCCATATACTCTTGTATACTCGTAAGTATTTACGCTGATTTGCTGGGAGATTTACACAATATGGTATGGAAATATTTCTTTTAAAATGATCATTCTCTTGGGTAAATTTGTGTCTTTCTCAAACGATGCAGTATATATGCAAAAACTAGGCGAACGGGTGCAAGAAAGAAAAAAAAAGTGAAATCGGCAGAATGTTGTCCCAGGGAGGGCACGCAGCAGGTAGATGTGACAGGCAGGGTCCGCTCACTGCCACATTCCTATGGGGACCTTGGTGCCAATACTTTTGCTAGAAAAGGCTGACTTCTGCTCGCTGCAGTTTTTACAAAAGAATCCAAGCTCTTCTGAGTTGCCCTTAGCAACCTAATTGCATCAGTACATTGCACACAGGAGCCAAAGTAACTGAATTTTGATGAAAAGGCGGCGGTAATTTACGGCATCACAAAATTAGTTGCCGTGGCGACGGGTTAATTACATCTCAAATTAACAAAGCAAGTGTGGTGAAATTAAATATAAATCATATTTTCTGCATAAATTATAGGGGTTGATTAGACCGGGGCTATGGGAGAGGAAAAGGTTGTCCCACGGAGGGCCTAACGGTGGAATGACTTAAGCCGACTTTGCAAGTGACATAAAGTCTAACAATGTTCTCACAGGCTGCAGACTCCGCTCAGGTCTGTAGTCGTCAGGCATCCCTCGGCCACACGCCGGCCATTGACCTGCTGCTTTTATACTTCAGGGCGTCTGTGCGGCGTTACCAAGCACAGACCCTGCTGTGTGTAATGTGCAGGCTGCGCTGCATTGTGCCATTGTGTTAAAGTGATCTGTGATCTCCCTTTAATACTTGGACACTAAGAAGAAAACAATAAATCTGAGCTGCTGTATCCTGACCCGCGCGGTTATACACGGCTTTCACAGGATACAAAAGGAAAGGTCGGCGCAGAGTGGATACTGTTCTGCCATGAATAATTCTAACTATATAATGTTCCATTTAATATCCAGTATAATATCAGACTGGGGAGCTGGGGCTCCACTCATCCCCGGCCTACAAGTGCACGGAGCTCTAATCAACGGGGGACCGGACTTATTACACTCATCAGCGAGACCCCCTCGTGTTATAACAATTAGAGAGGGACTAAGCAGAAAGCAGCCAGGAGGGAGTAACATAGAACGAAAGGAGGGTGGCGCTAAACAGCAAAAGAAGGGAGGCTGCCGCTGAAATTAGGGAGGAGCTAAATGTGGGAGGAGCCCTAGCATGTCACTGGAATTAGGGAGGAGCTAAATGTGGGAGGAGCCCTAGCATGTCACTGGAATTAGGGAGGGGCTACATGTGGGAGGAGCCCTAGCATGTCACTGGAATTAGGGAGGGGCTAAATGTGGGAGGAGCCCTAGCATGTCACTGGAATTAGGGAGAAGCAAAATGTGGGAGGAGCCCTAGCATGTCACTGGAATTAGGGAGGAGCTAAATGTGGGAGGAGGCTTGGAATGTTACTGTAATAAGGGAGAAGCTAAAAAGCAAAAGGTGGGAGGAGCCCTAGTATGCCAATGAAATTAGGAAGGCGCTAACTGTGGGAGAAGTCCTGAAATTAGGGAGGAGCTAAAAATAAAAAGGTGGGAGGAGCCCTGTATGCCACTAAAATTAGGGAGACGTCCTACAATGCTCCTAAAAATAGGGAGAAACTAAATGTGGGAGAAGTCCTAGAATGCTACTAAAGGTAGGGAGACGCTAAATGTGGGAGGAGCCCGTGGAATGTCACTAAAGCTAGGGAGGAGCTAAATGTGGGAGGAGTGGAGCTAAATGTGGGAGGAGTCCTAGAATGCCACTGAAAATAGGGAGAAGCTAATCGTGAGAGGAATCCTAGAATGCAACTATAAGTCGGGAGGAGCTAAATGTGGGAGGAGTCCTAGAATGCGACTGAAATTAGGGAGACAGAAAATAGCAAAATGTGGGAGGAGTCCTAGAATGAAAGGTTAAGTAAGAAAGCCAGTGAAATTAGAGAGGAGCTGAATAGCAAAAGGTGGGAGGAGCCCTAGAATGTCACTAAAATTAGGGAGGAGCTAAATAGCAAAAAGTGGGTGGAGTGCTAGAATGTTACTGGAATTAGGGAGGAGCTAAATATTTAAAGGTGGGAGGAGCCTTAAATGTAATTGACTTCAGGCATAAAAAGGTGGGAGGAGCCTTAGAAAGCCACTGAAATTTAGGGTGGAGCAAAAGCTGAGAGGAGTCTTAGAATGTCACTGACTTTAGGGAGGAGCCAAATAGGAAAAGTTGGGAGAAGTCTTAACCTGGCCATACACAGACTGCTGTCGGCCAAACTATACTTCGGCCACTTGATCAGTCGGCAGTCATCTCAGCTGAGTTTGCCATACACAATGCTCATTCCAAAGAGCAGTGCTGTGTTCTCCCGAGACCTGTTATCCAGCAACTTATCTCTAGTAGACCTGTGGAAGTTCAGGTTCAGCTACTGCAGCTGATATTTTTTTGAAGTTCTGTTTTGGACCTGGACTTGACCCCAACTTCATTTGAAGTCACTGATTGCCATTTCGGGTCTCCACCACATGCAGCCAGCCATAAACAAGCCGCTCAGACAATGCAAGCAGCGCGCACCGGGCTGAGCACCGAGTGAACCCGAGCACAGCAATGCTCACGCAAGTGGTTTACATTCATAAACCACCCAAGCTCCAAACCCGAACTTTGTTTTCTTGAAAAAGTCTGAGTTCGTACCGAACACCGAACTTCAGGTTTACTCATCTCTAATCTCCAGGAGCATAATAGGATTGACAGTCCAAAATCAGACATGCAGGATTGACATCTCTCTTGACTATCAGTCAACCAGCGCCCAAATACACATTCGACCGTCTGCTGAACTCTTGAGTATCATCAGGTTTGGCCGTCATTAGTCTAATGTGTATTGGGAGGGAGGTGATAAGAGTCATGCTAAAAAATAGCAAAAGATGGGAGGAGTCATGTTAAAATCCAACTGAAATTAGGAAGGGGCTTAGTGTCATTAGGAGGAGTCAAGTGCACAAAATCAGAATAATTAGGAAGGGTCCAGAATTAAATGGGTTGTGTCAGGTAAGGAAGAGGAGTGGATGACTTGTAGAGAAATGATTGAAGAATACAGATAGCAGAAGCAGAAAAACGTATAGGAAGGCAATGCAGGAAAGCGAAAAGGACAGCAGTACAAAAACCACCAATTATTGAGGTACTAGAAAACAAGTATTAGGAGGAGTCAAGTACAAGATTAAGGAGGGGCTATCAGGGAATCAACTAAAAGAAGTCTAAAAGTAGCTGAGATGAAGGCAAATTATAGCATGAAGGTGGATCAGATAGGAACACAAGATGATGGCAGAGGTGTGTAAAAACACAGAAAATTAACTGCCCTCCACAGTAAAGGCCTGTGCACACAATGCAGATTTGTCATGGTTTTTTTTCTGTGCATACACTACAGTTCAAAAGTTTAGGGTCACTTAGATATTTCCTTATTTTTTTTTAAAGAAAATCACTTTTTTTTTCAATGAAGGTAACATTAAAACAGAAATCCCCTCTATACATTGTTATGTTGTAAATGACTATTCTCGCTGCAAACGTCTGGTTTTTAATGCCATATCTACATAGGTATATAGAGGCCCATTTCCAACAACCCCACTCCAGTGATCTAATGGTACATTGTGTTTGCTAACTGTGTTAGAAGGCTAATGGATGTTTAGAAATCTCTTGAAAACCCTTGTGCAAGTATATTAGCACAGCTGAAAACAGTTTTGCTGATTAAAGAAGCTATAAAACTGAACTTCCTTTGAGCTAGTTGAGAATCTGGAGCATTACATTTGTTGGTTCTATTAAACTCTCAAAATGGCCAGAAAAAGAGAAATGTCATGTGAAACATGACAGTCTATTCTTGTTCTTAGAAATGAAGGATATTCCATGCGAGAAATTGCCAAGAAACTGAAGATTTCATACAACGGTGTGTACTACTCCCTTCAGAGGAGAGCACAAACAGGCTGTAACCAGAGTAGAAAGAGCAGTGGGAGGCCGCGCTGCACAACTGAGCAACACGACAAGTGCATTAGAGTCTCTGGTGTGAGAAATCCACGCCTCACAGGTCCTCAACTGGCAGCTTCATTAACTAGGACCTACAAAACGCCAGTGTCAATGTCTAGAGTGAAGAGGCGACTCCGGGATGCTGGCCTTCAGGGAAGAGTGGCAAAGAAAAAGCCATATCGGAGACTGGCTAATAAAAGGAAAAGATTAATATGGGCAAAATAACACAGAAATTGGACAGAGGAAGATTGGAAAAAAGTGTTATGGACAGACGAATTGAGGTTTGAGGTGTTTGGATCACACAGAAGAACATTTGTGAGATGCAGAACTACTAAAAAGATGCTGAAAGAGTGCCAGACGCCATCTGTCAAGCATGGTGGAGGTAATGTGATGGTCTGGGGTTGCTTTGGTGCTGGTAAAGTGGGAGATTTGTACAATGTAAAAGGGATTTTGAATAAGGAAGGCTATCACTCCATTTTGCAACCCCATGCCATACCCTGTGGACAGCGCTTGATTGGAGCCAATTTCATCCTACAACAGGACAATGACCCAAAGCACAGCTCCAAATTATGCATGAGCTATTTAGGGAACAAGCCGGCAGCTGGTATCTATCTGTAATGGAGTGGCCAGCCCAGTCACCAGATTTCACCCCTATAGAGCTGTTGTGGGAGCAGCTTGACCGTATGGTGCAAAAAGTGCCCATCACCAATCCAACTTGTGGAGGGTCTTCTGGAAGCATGGGGTGAAATATCTCCAGATTACCTCCGCAAATTAACAGCTAGAATGCCAAAGTCTGCAAAACTGGAATTGCTGCAAAGAAGCATTCTGTGCCGAAAGCAAAGTGTGAAGAGAAAGTTATTATTTCAAGGAAAAATCATTATTTCTAACCTCGTCACTGTCTGGACGATATTTTCTATTCATTATGCTACTCATTTGATAAAAGTGTGATTTTTCATGGAAAGGACAAAATTGTCTGGGTGACCCCAAACTTTTGAACTGTAGTGTATTTGTCACAATTTCCTAATGCCAGCACAGAGAATGAGAATCCAGAAGTCTCATGCACACGTTGGTTATTTTCTCCCTGCAGATTTGGTGCAGATTTAAAGGGAACAGGTCAGGTCTCTGCAGCATTGATCCCTGTGCGCCCAAATTCCCTGCCTCACCAGCCCTGTATAACACCATTCACTAATATGAATGTTTAAAAAAAAAAAAAACCACTTCTAAACCTCACTGTACTGATGCTAATTAGGCCTATGACCAGTTGCAGGGGCGCTAGTTCTCCTGACTAGTTGGCTTTTTTCCATGTTATCACGCCCCTGTGGATGGTTTATTTTCTACAGTCACCACGGTGGCTTCCTGAAGTGAGGATCAATCTGAAACGCGTGGTAAATAAACCACATTTTATAACATCCTCCAAACGTAATAGTTATGGGGGTTCTGCTACAGGACTGTCACCCCAGAATCCAAGTCACCCAACATCATTAGGATACATGGTAAAGTTATAAAGTTGAGAAACAGATGAGAAGTTTTTACAACATGGATACAAATATTTATCTCGGAGTTCAACAAAACTGGATATAGTGTGTTTTATGGAGTTGGTAACTCTAATGTTTTACATACTGGGCAGATGGAGTGCGGGTAAACAGCGGCCTGTACACATGGAGAGTTTTCAGTATTCACATACAGTGCGTCTTATGAAAAAGTGTTGAGAAGGCGACCGGCCCCGGCCACTATTTCACTTATCTGCCTTTACCAACGCATTGTTTCCTTTCACACGCGCACCGCTCTTTCCTCTTGGTGTTTGAAGGTGACTGTGAGGCCAATTGGGAATGGAAGTGAATGACTGTAATCTGTAATTACTGTCCAGAGCTAGTAAAAATTACAAGGACACTTAAAACGAGTGCCACTACCTCTAGAAAGCCGGCTTCATTATGCAATAAAGAGCCGTGGAGTTAAATTAGGACGAAGGACTGGCAGCCTCCGTTTTCACATAAAATAAATGGCAATGTTAAATAAACTATATCACCGCTGTTTGTTTGTGCGGAGACTGAGCAATTGGAAAGCAAAAAAAGGAAACAAGGGGCGTTCAATGATATGGAAATGCCGCACAACCATGAGGAGGTGGCGGATCTTACAGGGGTACCCTTCATACCGAAATTCCGGGAAAGGTTAATAGTGGCCCTGGATTTATTTACAGTTGTTCCAGCATAATAAAACACACTTTTTACCTTTTCTTTGTCTCAGTCCCCACAGTAGACCCTTCTAACTTACCCTGCAAAAGTAGTGTCTCCTGCCATATTCCGCTCCTCCTCCGACCAGCAGGACACAAAGCGTATCCTTTAGGCTACTTTCACACATCAGTTTTTTTGCCATCAGGCACAATCTGGCAAAAACTAAAAAAAAAAAACAAACGGATCCGGCATCTGTTGGCGCTGGATCCGTTTTTTCCCCCATAGAGTTTCATTAGTGCCGGATGGCCTTGCGTTTCATCTGTTTTTTGACGGATTTGGCAAAATTTACTTCTCTGGCGGCCGGATGAAACGTTAAAGTGAACGTTTTTGTGTCCGGCAAAAAAAACGGATCGCGCCGGATCCAGCGCCATATGGCGTGTTTTATAATGGAAGCCTATGGACGCCGAATCCGTCAAAAAACGGTTCCGGTCGCCGGATCCGTTTTTTTGAACTGAGCATGCTCAGTATCACACCGGATCTGTCAAAAAGCTGAAGGCACTGATGGAAAAAACTGATGCAACTGATCAGTTTTTTCGCTGGATCCGTCGCATCAGTTTTTTCGCCGGATCGTGCTTGATGGCAAAAAACTGATGTGTGAAAGCCGCCTTAGTTGGTAAGGACTGAGCATGTGTGTCCGCCAGCCCTCACCCACCAGAGGGACATGCACATTACTGCATACCTTGTACACCAGATGGCAATATACTATGGAAAAAATGGCGGAACAGTTGACAAACCCCTTTTGACGAGTAACGTTTATCATTCTGTTGGGGTCCGGTTTTCTGAACAGGTTTTTCATGGCAGGACAGATGATTTTGCGTTTTAAGGCTTTTGTTTACAGTTTAATAGATTGAGACCTTTCAGGTATTAAAAAAACCTATTTTGCGGTTTTTATAATTCAATGTTGATGGTTCAGTTCAACTACACTGGGAAAATGTAGGTACGTGCCAGTGCTATGGTCATGGTAAGACAACCAGATTTGTTTTAATGCCAATCGCTATCTTTTTGCCACACATCGCCCTCCTGCATTTACTCATACCCATTACCTATGCTCATTTTTACAAAAAAAATGGAAAAACACAATTTGTCGGCTCGGGTCACTAAATCTCTTTCCCACCAAACACCATGTTTCCTTTGAAGTTTATTAACTTTGTTCATACAAGGAAAGGCTGAAACCCTGTATGAATTAGGTATTGAGTTTTATCCCCAATCTGTGATATCAGTGATTAATTAAAAAAAAAAAATGTTTACCTAACATGCGGGTATTACACGGTGACACTCTCCAGTCTCTAAAGTAGAGCCACAGGGTCCATGGAGGCCGCAGGCTCGGAGCACCTCCACAACCCTAATAAAACCACATAGTGAAGCGGGAAAGTGGAGGGTGAAACTATTAAAATAAAAAAACCTTCATTTTGTAAACACTAGGTAATTACTTTGCAAAGCATATTCCTTAGTTTATGAGCAGATATTGGCTGGATGCAGCGGGAATCTGAACAGCAGCACGTCTAAATTCATAAACATGAAAGAGAAAAAAAAAACATCAACTGGTTATTTTTTAAGGTGAAAGAACCAGTAAATAACTCAAAAGGGGAGCATTCGTATAAAAAAAAGCAACAAAAATATCCTATAATGCGTAAAAGCTCCTTAGTGTTCAGCCCAAGGTAGAAATCCATAAAACTATGCTGAAAAATTCATGATGCATCCACTGAAATCCAGTGACATTGGCTCTGATGTGCTATGTCCTTGTCCTGCTGATTTCTGGGCAAATGGAAAAGGACGGGCTAAACAGATCCCCCTCCACCACCTCCCCTCCACCTGGTTCAGCCAAGACTGCAGCACTGTGCAAAATAATATGCCCCCTCCCCACCCCGGATAAAACGCCCGGCGCTGTTTGAGAGAAGTTTGGAGAAGAGTGATGGAATCAATGTACCTGTATGCACAATGGAGCCACAGATTCAGAGCCGTTCACAAACTTCTGCACGATATTGTGATTCACATCGAGACGTGGTAAAGGGTGAGTCTGATGCAAAATGTTTATGAAATGCTTTCCTGTGGAGCCAACTGAAATCGAAGCGTTTTCCTCTTTCACCCCTCCTTAATGTTTCATACAGGAGCATTCTAATAAAACCAAGAAGTAGCAGGAAGTGAAAGGTGAACGCAGGACCGTGTAGAGGACAGTCATGGAAGGAGGCGACGGCAGGACGGATTGGTGCTTGTGACAGATCTACAGTGATCCCCACATAACTGAGCCTAGAGGATATTGGACAGGTACGATATCACAGGGCCGGTGAGATAACGGTGCAGATCCGGAGGGCTGAGATCAATAGTGACTTACAATGTACGAGTGCATGGATCAGGGCTGCAGAAAACAGGCGAGCGCACCTCCATAATCAATGGATGCACATCACTCAGGACTCCTTAAGAGATGTGTCAGTCATTTATCGTCCGCACCCCAGGTACTAATGGAAGAGCCCGGCAGTTACATCTGAGCGCTGCAGTCGGCCCGGACGTCCACTTTTATACGCTTCTACTTTAAAACAATATTTTCCAATTAAATCCTAATAAAAAGTTGGTTGATACTGTTCTTTTCTGTTTTAGGACCAGTTTTGTTTCTCTCATCAATCTTCTGCTGGTGACCTCTGGAAACAGACAGCGGTTTAGCTCCACCCCTTTGTCAGACTTTCCGGATATCCCATGTGGTCAGTAGCAGGCCCCAGCTGAAGCGGGCTCTCCATCCCTATATCTGAATATCATCAGATTCGGGGAATTATTATTATTATTTATTATTATAGCGCCATTTATTCCATGGTGCTTTACATGTGAGAGAGGGTATACGTCAACAATCATTAACAGTACAAAACAGAGTGGTATAGGAGGAGACAGGACAGGAATCCACAGACTGCAGGACCTGTCGGTGTCTCGGATTTCTTCTACACTTACGTCAGTTGTGATGGATCCACTTCCTTATTCTGTATCGTCAGGTTTTGGTTTTCTGTACATTGCAGAGTTACTTGTGGTATTTTGCAAATTCTAAGCGATTACATGCAGCCATTATTCTCCTCACCTTCATTCTGTTCTCATTGTAATATGTTGCAGGGTCTGGGAAGCTTCAGTTCGCTGCTGGTTCACAATATTTTGGCTACAAGATGGAGCATTTTATTTCTATCTCGAAAGAAATTACAATATATAGAATTCCAGTTATAGTTAAGTGTCACACTAATACAATCTAGTGTTTCCTGAAATGAACGGTTCATCTAGACCACGTGTCAAACTTTGGCCCACAGGGAGATTTTATATGGCCCATGACGCCGCCATCCTGGATGCCAATACAACTGAAAGCAATGATGGAAGAGTGAAGCCGTCCACTCCCTCCCCCATCATTCTGCATCTGACATCCCAACGCAGTGGGTGCGATGACATCACTATTTCACATCCGCTGTGCCAAAGAGTGACAAGCTTCAGAGAACTCGCTGCTGAGACCGGGGCAAGCACGGAAACGAGGAGACGTATTATTATTATTTTATATGGGGCCCACAATACTTATATGGAAGACTATGGGGTCCAATATTGTGTATGGAGGACTATGTAGGGCACATTATTTGGAATGGATGACTATGTGGTGTCCATTATTTGGTATGGAGGACTATGTGGAGCATAATATTCTGTATGGACGACTATGTGAGGCCTGCAACTGAGTTAGCCCACAACTGTGTCCAAATTATTAATTTTGGCCCTTTGTGTTTTTGGGTTTGACATCCCTGATCTAGACAGAGGAGAATTTTATCCATGGTCCACCCTGGAAAGCACATTACCTATAGAAATCCACCACAAAGCAGGAGAAAACTGAGCAGTCATCAGTGTCGATTATTCTGTTCGTTTTGCCAGTAGGCTGCATGACAAGAAAAGTTTAAAGGGAACCTGTCACCGGTTTTTCGGCCTCTAAGCTGCGGCCACCACCACCGGGCTCTTATATACAGCTATCTAACATGCTGTATATAAGAGCCCAGGCCGGGGGTATAACATAAAAAACACTTTATAATACTTACCTAACGGTCGCTGCGGTGGGCCTTATAGGCGTCTCCGTTGTCTGGTGCTGGCGCCGGCCATCTTCGTCCTCTTTCTGAAGCCTGGGTGCATGACGCGGCTACATCATACACACTCGCCAGTCCTGCGCAGGCGCACTACAATACTTTTGATCTGCCCTGCCCAGCACCTTGAATGCCGGCGAGTGTGTATGACGTTGGACCCATCATGCACCGCGGCTAGAGAAGGAGAACAAAGATGGACAAAAAAGAGGCGGCGCCGGCACCGGAGAATGGAGATGCCCATAAAGGCCCACCGCGCGACCGTTAGTTAAGTATTCCAAAGTGTTTTTTATGTTATTCCCCTGGTCTGGTCTCTTATATACAGCATGTTAGAATGCTGTATATAAGAGCCCGGTGGTGGTGGCCGCAGCCTGTAGGCCAAAAAAGTGGTGACAGGTTCCCTTTAAAAAGAAAACTATCTAGGACAATAGGTTATTGAAATGTGGAGACCTAGAGCTCATCCTTGGGGCTGACACCACCTTTGAATACACTTTCTCAGAAACCTAAAAACCATCATGTGCTCTAAAATTACTAAGGCTAAAGGCCCTGTCACACACACAGATAAATCTTTGGCAGATCTGTGGTTGCAGTGAAATCATGGACATATTGTTCCATTTGTACACAGCCACAAACCTGGCACTGATTGTCCACAATTTCACTGCAACCACAGATCTGCCACAGATTTATCTGTGTGTGTGACAGGGCCTTAAGAGTTCCACTTATTGTATAAGACCCTGTGCACACGTTGAGTATTTGGTGAGTTTTTTACTTAAGTATTTGTAGCCAAAAGGAGTGGAATAATCAGAAGAAAAGTATCATAGAAACACGAGAGCCACGTCTGTATTTCCCTCCATTCCTGGCTTTGACTTAGAAATACTGAGATAAAAATCTGAACGTGTGAATGTGGCCTAAGGGTCCCGAAATCTTTCCTGCTGTTAGTGAACCTTATGCACTAGAGGCCCCTGCAACGTAGAGTCTTTTCTCTATTTGACATGTGCAGCTTTTAGCAAATTAACTATTTCCCCACCCGAAATATGAACAAATCATGATTTTCTGCAGTGGATTTAGTGTGGGACTGCGGGGGAGACACAGAAGACTCATTAGTGGGTTTTCAGCTATCACTTATTTCCACAGCTAATTTTCTTTTTGTTTCTTCTATGTAACCAGGGGGTGGACGTGTGTGTTGTTTTTTGGACACACCACATCTGAGAACGTTGTTTTTACCCCCCAGTGAGAGCCTTTCAGAGGCTGTGAGCGGTTCTCCCCGGGAGCCTACTCACATCATGCAGTGAAGCCAGCTTGTGCACAGTGGTCGCTGTTTCACGGACGACACATCCAAGCACCCGCGATACCCGGCCGACTTCCGAGAGTACTCAAGCACCCCGATGAGGATCCATCATTAATTAATTTTTGGACTCGTATTAAGATATTCGCCAGTGAAGCGTGTTATTGCTCAAGCATACAAGTTACAATTAATGTTGGTAGATCCAGAGCGGATCCGATCTTCTTATTTCTTACTAAAAACTTTTCAAAATGGTGCAATTTGCACTAAACTGAACTACAAACTTTTCACAAATTTTTGCCACATATCACCCAGCCCATCTGTGCGGAATTTCTCAGGACAGAGAGAATTTCTCCTTCACAGGAGAGAAGAGAAAAAAAAAAATTAAAAAGGCTCTGCTGTCGTGTATGTGTGAATATTCACAATGAGCGCAGGCTCCGCAGGAAGGTGCAAGGATGGAACTTATTAACCATTCTGGTTAACCCCTCGGTGCACCCACCCCAGGAGTTAGCAGCACTTAACCAGGGGATTATGTGTTTATTTATGAATCTCCGTGTGTGAAGCAATACACAATCTCATTAAACAAAACTATAACAAATGCCGGGAGACTATCAGCAGTTTGTGATACTTCCCCGCAGCATATAAATGACCGTTTAGCAGCAGATGGACAGCTGGAATATTCTCTCTTTTATAAGTTAATAGGTGTCACCCAGATATTATGATTTAAGTTTGATGCATGAGGTTAGGGGGAGACTTACCCAAGGTCGAGCACAGCCACTACTTTTCCTCCAGTACTGAATTAAGACTACTGCGCCTCCTGGTGGACAGAGGAAGTTTTTATTTTCTCCCCATGTGAAAGTCAAGAGATGTCTATAAGCTGCAGGTAACTTCTGCCCAAGGTCTTCAGAATTCCTCTTAGATAATTGCTACAAGGTTACAAGTGATTATTCCTATCACCATAAATCAGTATATTCCATACCGAGCGTAGGAATGACTGCGCCGGAGCCACAAAGTCAGTGCCGCCCTGCTGTAACATAAAAGGTGGTATGGCCCCGTCATCAGCCGGGGAGACCCAGTATATTCACCTCTGGCAGAGATTGCCCATTAGGGAGTGAAGGAGCAGGGGCGTCCGGCTGCCGCTTATCCTCCCGCCTCAGTCAATGCTGTCTAACCCCTTCATTTCCTCTTCTTAAGGCTGCTTTCACACATCTGTTTTTTGCTGTGCGGCACAATCCGGTAAAAAAAGGAAAGAACGGATCCGTTCTTTCCCCCACAGACTTGTATTAGCGCTGGATTGTATGGCTTGGCATAGCCGTGGGTTACATCCAGGTTGTGCCGGATCCGGCGTAAATAACTGATCCGGCGGCCGGATGGAATGTTGCTTGCAGCGTTTATTTTTCTCCGGCGAAAAACCATATGGAGCTGGATCAGTCATCATCCGGCATATGACGGAATCCAACGACGGATCCAGTTTTTTGAACTGCGCATGCTCAGTAGCACAACGGATCCATCAAAAAATGGAAGGAACGCATGGAAAAAACTGATGCAACAGATCCGTTTTTTTCGTGGGATCCGATGCATCAGTTTTTTTGCCAGACGGCAAAAAAACGGATGTGTGAAAGCAGCCTAAGATATGTGACTATCAACTAATTAATATGATCCAATGTGTCCAGAGGTGATAACTTGCCCACAGTCAGCCATAGCTGAAATACTCTGGGCTGCTGTGAGCGTCTACTCTTTACCTCTAGATAAAAAGTTCTGGAAATATTCTGTTGTTAAGTCATCTTCATGAATCAGAGGAAATGAACAGACATTTGCAGATCAGACCCCGGACTTGGAGCCGGCAGAGGCCCCATATATTGCCTGGGACGAGGCAGCCGTACGCTTCACACTCCTCTGTCCTGCCCCAAACAGAAGCCTAATAAAACATACAACGCCAACAGATTAACGCGCAGTCAAACAGCTCGGTGCTGCGGATTCCTCCTGCACATTACTGCACAATGTATAAACAGCTCAGACACTTTTAGTAACTAGTGGAAAATACAGTTATTAGATGTTCTGTTCCCCGGGGTGAGGAGATGCGAGGCCAGGAAAATGCGGCCATTACTACGATTACAGGGAACTATTTGCATCAGTCGCTGCGTAGAACACGACTTGTAACTTTGCACTTTTTTCCTATTTTGTGCACTGAAGTGTGCAGAGACAAACTCTGGTGATGACCAACGTTTACTAATCGTCTTAGTCATTAGACGGGGTGACCACGCAGGGTGACGAAGCCCTTGTAGAGAGCGGACCGCTCATCTATGTGAGGAGTAATGGCGGCTCTGATACCTGACAGTATTTCCACTTCCTGCCCTCTGAAATAAAGATGGCCGCTATTTCCTGAGAAATGAGACGGAGCATTATTTTCCTTGATCTTCTTACCTGGTAAAACAACTCTTGCAGCACAACGTCCAGAGAACTTCATTACAAGCGTTAAAGGAGAGATGAGCAGTTTACAGAAATGGTGACCAGTGAGGACAGAAGAAATGGACAACGGTCCTGAAGAACCTCGCACTAAGTCCTACACTAAGGGGCAAGTGCAAAGGTGGGGATCTGGTGAGGATTTTCTGTTCCACGGTGTAATATACCGCCGGCCAAGAATATCATCCACTCATTGCTCTGCGCAAATCAGGGCAGGTTTCACCCATTGTAATGGAAAGACTGAAGTCTGCAACAAATGCCGCAGCAAAGTCTGCATGTAAGGGTACGGTTCCACTTGCATTTTGCATGGACGAGTGCAATCCGATAAAACATCAGATTGCTCTCACTCTAGTGCAAAACTATGGGGCAGTGTCCATCTGCGATTGATTTCTCATGCCATATCAGCATTAGAAATTAATCACAGCATGCTGCGTTTGGCAGCGAGTCCCGGCTCATACACCCCCATACACGACTATGGGAGCGTGTGAAATATCGCACTGCACTCGCATATCATCCGACTGCAATGTGATGTACGCAGAGACAGGCAGTGGAGATGAGGAGAAAGTGCTCCCTCCCTCTTCTCCACAGCTGCGATCCGATCGCAAGATTTCATCACAGTCGCATGACCCTTGGCTGGAGGGTCATTAGCATAATACTTCCGATGCTCTCACATCACAAGCTATGCGCAAGTGGAACCGAGCCCTAACAAGGGGGATTTGCTGCAGACACACTGCGGAAAAATCTGCAACAAATAAGCAATGTGTGAACTTACTCTAGAAGAACTTTGACCTGGAGAAAGACTTGAGCTTCACTCCAATGACAAGGTCATCGCTTTTTGTCACTTACACCCCCTAAGATTCTACATCTACATGACTGTACTATGGCAGGATCTCTCCATCACCAAGCTCAGAAATATCTTCATAGCCGTCAATGCTCAAACGCTCCACAATTCTGGAGATGGGTGCTGGCCATGCTTTACAACATTGCACCTGCGATGCGGCACCATTGAGGCAGCCACCCACCTCTTGCATGGGCCGTATTTATTTCAATGTGCAGCAATATGGCCCCGAGGTGCCCGTGACTGGATCACCCACCTTTTTTCCCCTTAGACGTCTCTTATCAGACCTGTTCTCTTGACTGGAAAATTCCAAACTGGGACATGAGCGGATCCCGTATAGTGCACTTTACTCGCAGGCTTGTAACTTTCCAGATGAATCCCAGACACCTCCAGAACGGTCTCATTTAGATAAGAGGGTGATATATTCCCTGAGGGAGACAAGCAGCCGGAGGCCAGTGGTCATGAAAAATGAAGATATTTCACACAGGAGCAGCCATGACTCCGCTGCAGCAGAACCTGGGCTACAAACGGGAAACATGCTGCAACTGAGTGTTTTACTTAAAAGCGCAAATTGCACCAAACTCCAGGAACCAATAGATTTGATGATGAGTAGTATACATATATTCTCACCATTTATAGAGTCTTTGGAATGTTTTTCGAGGACTAATCAACCAAATATCTTGGAATAGAAGTGTAGCCTTTGTGAGATCCATACAGCGATGGTTTTAGGACCCAGCAGAATGTTACCGATCCATATTCTGGCAGACGGCAGATGTATACCCGCAGAATGCCAGTCTACACCCAATCTTACACAAGTCAACTCTTACTGGGTTCACATGACAGACTGCACACACTGACTGGATTTACTAGACATTATATCCTCCTGAGATGGATAAAAAGATCATATAATGCAGTTTTTAATTTCTTTTAAATAATAACTTCCTTTAGAAGAAGCAACGAAAAGAAAATTACGTCTGTCTCTTTAACAGAATCTTCATTTAAACGCTCTTATATCTTCCACCATCCCAGTGATCTATATGCAAATATGCTAATGCATGCAAATTAAGACACTACTTTTAGTCCCAATTTAATAGAAAGCATTAAAATACCATTTTTTTTTTCTAAACCCTCCATATGCATATGCACGGCGGGCTCCAGCAACAAAATGAGCCACTGACAGTTCTCAAGAAAATCAGTCGGGAGCCGCGTCCCAGAATCAGCTGTTAATACACTAATGCATGCCTATGATCCGAGCGTCGCTCTATTCTGTGCACCTGTGATTACTGACACTTTTCAGAAAATAAATGATTGCCACCCTGATTAAAACAATTGCCATGGGTCAAACGAGTGCACATTGTGGAGTGAAGAGGGGACGGAGGCTTCTGGATTGGCCTCTCTTCTGTCAGTGTTCAGGGTCTGTGTATGAGACGGACCGGACGCCGGTAACGCACTGACCACTGAGCTAAACACATAATGTGCAGCACCAGCTGCGATCGGCACAGGACTGGCATAATGGTTACAATGGCGCCTGAACAAGGCCTAAGTGCAGATGGGACGTCATTATGAAGGCGGTCCAGCGCTGGGGAGCACAAAAATGCAGGGGACATTGACACTCAGTATTGCGGGCTCCACAAGTGTTGGCTCTCTTGAAAATATTCCAGAAAATGAAGTATTTCTCCAGAAATTATTGCAATTATACGTGTTATTTTATTTCCTTTGTGTGTATTGGAACAACAGAAAAACAGGCAAACTGGACATAATTTCCACTGAAAACCCCAAAAATGGGCCAGGCAAAATTGTTGTCCCCCTCAAATTAATATTTGGTTGTGCGCCCTTTGGAAGAAATAACTGCAATCAATCGCTTCCTATAACCATTCACAAATAAAGATGAACGAACCGGAGGTTTGGGTTCGGAAATTGACATCCCAAAAAAAAAAAAAAAAGTTCGGATTCGATGTTCGAGTGCGTTACGAGTGCAAACCACTGAAGCGAGCGGCACCGAGCTCGGGTGTGAGGGATGCGCAGTCCTGTGCGAGCAGTGTGCAGGGTTTGAATGGCTCACGCTGGGGGTAAAATCAGCGTGATCAGATGTACACACACAAAAAAAAAATATGAAAAACCTGCCCACCCTGGAAGTGACCTGCTCATGGCTGACTACATGGGGGCAGAGACACAAACTGCCCAATTACAGACATCCATTGAGGCTCCTTGCGAAAGGTTCACTCATCTGTAGCCACAAGCCTCTTACTCCTCTCACCTGGAATTTTGGACTCTTCTTCATAAACTGCTCCCAGTCTCTTATATCTGAAGGCGTCTTAAATCTCTTCTCTTTTCCCAATCTTCAGATCTTTCCATAGGTGTCAATAGGATTTAGATATGGACTCATTGCTGCCACTTAAGAAATCTCCAGCGCTTTGTTTCCATCCATTTCTGGGTGTTATCTGAAGTTTATTTGGCGTCACAGTCCTGCTGGAAGACCCCTGATCTAGGACACAGACCCAGATTTCTGACACTGGGCACTACATTGCCACTCAAAATCCTTTAGTAATCTTCAGATTTCATGGTTCCTTGTACAATGTGAAGGCACCCAGTGTCAGAGGCAACAAACCAACCCCAAAACATCTCTGACCTCCACCATATGTGACTGTAGGTCCTGTGCTCTTTTCTTTATACTCCTCATTCCGTTTTCTATAAACAGTAGAATGATGTGCTTTACCAAAAAGCTCTATCTTGGTCTCATCTGTCCACAAGACGTTCCCCAAAAAGATTTTGGTTACTCAAGTGCATTATAGCAAACTGCAGTCTAGCTTTTTTATGTCTGTGTCAGCAGTGGGGTCCTCCGGGGTCTCCTCCATAGCGTTTAATTTCATTCAGATGTAGGTGGATAGTTAACGCTAACACTGATGCCCCCTTAGCCTGCAGCAAAGCTTGATTTTCTTTGCAACTTGATTGGGGCTTATCCACCATCCAGACAATTTTCAACCTCTCATCAGTTTTCCTCTGCCATACACGAGACCAGGGAGATGTGCTAAAGTGCCATGGGTTGTAAACGTCTTGATTATGTTACACACCGTGGACAAAGGAACATCAACATCTCTGGAGATGGAATTGTGACCTTCAGAATGTTGATATCTTTTAACAATTTTAATCTTAAGACCTCAGACAGTTCTCTTCTATTCTGTTCTCTTCTTTCTGTTCCACACTAAGCATGGAGAACACACAGACACACAAACAGTGCAAAGGTTGAGTCAACTTCTCCCCTTTTTATCCAATTTCAGATGTGATTTTCATATTGCCCACACTTGTTACTTGCCATGGGTGAGTTTGAATGAGCATCACATGCTTGAAACAAAGTTGTCTACCCACAATTTTGGAAAGGTGCCAACAATTTTGTCTGGCCCATTTTTTTGGCTTTATGTGAAATTATGTCCAATTTGACTTTTTTCCCCAGCTTTTTGTGGTGTTCCAATACACACAAATGAAATAAAGATGTGTATAGCACAACATGTGTAAGTGGAGTAATTTTATGGGAGAAATACTTAATTTTCTACCTCCAATAGCCCTCAGTCCAGTAGACCACTGCGCAACCAGCTCTGTCCTCACCTCCTGTACCATCACCCATTCCCTGTAGACTGTGAGCACTCGCGGGCAGGGTCCTCTCTCCTCCTATACCAGTCTGTCTTGTACTGTTAATGATTGTTGTACGTATACCCTCTTTCACTTATAAAGCGCCATGGAATAAATGGCGCTATAATAATAAATAATAATAATAATAATTTTCTGGAACAATTTTAAGGGTTCCAACACTTTTAGACATGACTGTATATCTCATTTCACCAATGTCAGGGAAAATGTAAACAATCCTAAGATGTACAACTGATAACCAGAAAACAGGGAGAAAACGGACAGTGTACTGAAAAGAAATATGGGGATTACCCAGCTAATATGTGCACTGTAAAGACTTACAAACAGGCTGTTCAGTGCCTATAATTACACTGCAGTGCCTATAATTACGCTGTGCAGTGCCTATAATTAAGCTGCCCAATGCCTATAATTCCGCTGTGCAGTGCCTATAATTAAGCTGCCCAATGCCTATAATTCCGCTGTGCAGTGCCTATAATTACACTGCAGTGCCTATAATTACACTGCAGTGCCTATAATTAAGCTGCCCAATGCCTATAATTACACTGTGCAGTGCCTAGAATTCCGCTGTGCAGAGCCTATAATTACACTGTACAGTGCCTATAATTACGCTGTGCAGTGCCAATAATTACGCTGTGCAGTGCCTATAATTATTCTGTGCAGTGCCTATAAATACACTGCAGTGACTATAATTATGCTGTGAAGGGACTATAAATAATTATGCTGTGCAGTGCCTATAAATAAGCTTTGCAGTGTGTATAAATATGCTGTGTAGAGACCAAAATTTTGCTGTGCAGTGCCTATAATTATACTTTGCAGTGTGTATATATGTATATGCTATGCAGTGCCTATAAATTCTCTGTGCAGTGGCTATATGTACGCTGTGCAGTGCCTATAAATACGCTGTGCAGTGCCTATAAATACACTGTGGTGTGCGTATATGTATGCTATGCTTTGCAGTGCCTATAAATGCGCTGTGCAGTGCCTATAAATACACTGTGGTGTGCGTATATGTACGCTACGCTTTGCAGTGCCTATAAATACGCTGTGCAGTGCGTATAAATACACTGTGGTGTGCGTATATGTACGCTATGCTTTGCAGTGCCTATAAATACGCTGTGCAGTGCGCATAAATACACTGTGGTGTGCGTATATGTACGCTACGCTTTGCAGTGCCTATAAATGCGCTGTGCAGTGCCTATAAATACACTGTGGTGTGCGTATATGTACGCTACGCTGTGCAGTGCCTATAAATACGCTGTGCAGTGCGTATAAATACACTGTGGTGTGCGTATATGTACGCTACGCTTTGCAGTGCCTATAAATACGCTGTGCAGTGCGCATAAATACACTGTGGTGTGCGTATATGTACGCTATGCTTTGCAGTGCCTATAAATACGCGGAGTTGCATTGTGCAGTGGCTGCAGATCTGAGGGATGTATTTTGCAGTGGCGGTAAGAGGCCCAGTTCAATGACAACACAATGAGCAGAGTAAAACACTGGCACAACATAGACTCCCGTGACTGGTAAGTGGCAGAAAGTGTTTGAAGTAGCAGAGCCATTGTCAGCCAACCTCTCCCCCTCCTCCCCTTTAGGTTTTGCTTTCTGTATGAAATGACAAGAAAGAAACATTTGTATAAACTTTCCCAACAGCAGCAGCCATCAGTCACCACGCGTCTCCTCCACCCAACGCCAGCACCACTGTGCCCTGCGGGGAGATGTCATACAAAGGGGGGGCTGAGGTGGGAGATGAGGAAAACTCAGAGCAAACAACAGCAACAGGAACCAAGTTGAGCCATTTCAATTATTCATATGCCAGATGGAATCTCTTCCTGCCTTCTTCTTCTGGAGAAAAGAAAAAAGGAAGGGAAGCGGGAGGCGGATAGAGAGGGACGCGGGGAGCGAAAGGAAGATTCAAAGCATATTGATGTGTACGGTATAAGAAGAGCATGATATGAGACACATCCGTGCACTCCATGTGCAATGGGGGATCATTCCATATTTATGCCTTGCACCCTACAATCCATACATACCGTAAAGCAGTCTGGCCCCGCACACGCCTGTGCTGGGAGTTAGGCCGCAGTCACAGCTTCTGATGCAGTTTTTGTAACAAATTTAAGAAGTGGATAGAAAATAGAGTTAAGTATCAGTTTTATCTTTACACTTTTATTTTTGTATCTACTAGTGTGACTCCAAAACTGCAACTTAGGCGGCTTTCACACAAAAGTTTTTTGGCATCAGGCACGATCCGGCGAAAAAACTGATGCGATGGATCAGGCGAAAGAACGGATCAGTTGCATCAGTTTTTTCCATCAGTTCCTTCAGTTTTTTTGACAGATCCGGTGTGATACTGAGCATGATCAGTTAAAAAAACGGATCCAGCGGCCGGATCCGGTTTTGCCGCATTACGCCGGATCCGGTGTCCATAGGCTTCCATTATAAAACATGCCGGATCCAGCGCGATCTGGGTTTTTTTTGCCAGACACAAAAACGTTCACTTCAACGTTTCATTCGGCTGCCGGACAAGTACATTTTGCAAAAAACGGATGAAACGCAAGGCCATCCAGCACAATCCGGCGCTAATAAAAGTCTATGGGGGAAAAAACGGATCCGGCGGTAACAGACGCTGGATCCGTTTTTTCATGTTTTTGCCGGATTGTGCCCGATGGCAAAAAACTAATGTGTGAAAGCAACCTAAAGGCCGCTTTACACGCTGCGATATCGGTACTGATCTCGCTAGCGTGGGTACCCGGCCCCATCTGTTGTGCGACACGGGCAAATCGCTGCCCGTGCCGCACAACATCGCCCAGACCCGTCACACTACTCACCTGCCCGGCGACGTCGCTGTGACACTTTCTAAGGGGGTGGTTCGTTCAGCGTCACAGTGACGTCACAGCTGCGTCACTGAACCGCCGCCCAATAGAAGCGGAGGGGCAGAGATGAGCGGCCGGAACATCCCGCCCTCCTCCTTCCTTCCTCATAGCGGCCGGGAGGCAGGTAAGAGGAGCTTCCTCGTTCCTGCGGTGTCACACGGAGTGATGTGTGCTGCCGCAGGAACGAGGAACAACTTCATTACTGCTGCAGTAACGATTTTTGAGAATGGACGTTTTTGCGACGATGCAAAATCACTCATCGGTGTCACACGCAACGGCATCGCTAATGCGGCCGGATGTGCGTCACCAATTCCATGACCCCAACGAGTTCGCATTAGCGAAGTCGCAGCGTGTAAAGCCCCCTTAAGGCTAGGTTCACATTTCCATTGCTTTGCATCAGTCTCATGCATTGCTTGATGCATGTGACTGATGTGTTGTACAACGGACGACAAAGAACAGAATTCATTGTCGGACTCCGTTGTGTGTGGGGGGCGGAGTGCGAGGTGAGTGGAGGCGAGTGGGGCCATGGCGCTGAGGACGTAACCAGGTAAATATCGGGTAACTAGGCAAAGCGCATTGCTTGGTAACCCGATGTGTATCCTGGTTACGTGTGCAGGGAGAAAAAGAGAGAGCATGCGCAGCGAAATCCTACGGATTGCGCTGCTCAAAAAACGTTACAAGCTGCGTTCCTTCCGCCCCGCGGTCAGTCATTCCACGACTGATTAGTCGGGCGTAGGATGCAAAGCAGCATCATCAGTCACAATCTGCCTCTCATACAAGTCTATGGGAACAACGGAATCCGCCAAACGGATTCCGTTGTTTACCAGAGCAGCGGCTTGTGACTGATACAATTTAACGGAAGTGTGAACCTAGCCTAAGACTACTTTCACACATCAGTTTTTTGGCATCAGGCACAATCCGGCGTGTGCATGATGCAACGGATCCGGCGCAGAATATGCAAAAACGGATGCATCCGTTTTTGCATCCGTTTTTTTTTTTTTGCTGGATCCGTTTTTTCCAATACATTGAAGCATGGTCAGTTTACAAAAAACCGATCCATAGGCTTCCATTGTAAATCTCGCCGTATCGCGCCGGATCCGGCGCGATGCGTTTTTTGTCAGAGACAAAAAACGCTACAAGAGACGTTCCATTCGGCCGCCGCATTAGCCAATTACGATGGATCCGGCAAAAGCCAGATGCAGCGCAAGGCCATCAGGCACAATCCGGCGCTAATACAAATCAATGGGGATAAAACAGATCCGGCGCCGAATCTGTTTTATCCGTTTTTTTCCGGATTGTGCCTGATGGAAAAAAAACTGATGTGTGAAAGCAGCCTAACCCTGCCTGTGCGATTCCCGCCATCCTCGGCCCAGACAAAAAAAGGTGTTCTAGATAAAGAAGTGGACTCCAGGGTTTTGTAATATGTCAGCTCTGATGACTGGGGGAGAAAGGTTAAACAATAAAAAGCCAGGGAATAAAAAGGAAGAAGCGATATGTGATTGAGGTACAAGGAGAGCAGAGAGCGAGGGGGAGCGACTGAGCAGAAGGACAAGTAGCCAGGAAAGGGCTTTGACCTTCTATGAAGGAGATAAAAAAATCCAGCAGCCTCAGGGGACACCCAACTATCCAGCATATTGCTGTTAAAATGTCTGCAAAATTTAATACACTTGGCATGCCATGTGATCAGCCGTTGGACAGCTCGCCTCCGCTGGCTCCACAATCGCACATGTAAGGGAGGCTCCGCTGTTCGCTGCAAGACACAAACTTTGTATATTCCTTCTGGGTTATAACAGCTGCTGTTCTTATAGGAAACCCTGAAATAATAAAGATGTCGCGTGTGGTTACCGCGCATGTACATGTGCAAGATGACCAGGTTTATTACAACGCATTTGTGATGCGGGGGATGGAGCACGCACGACACGGACACTGTTTATTGAAAAGGACAGCTGCTTCCATTGCTGGGCGGCTTTAGAAGCCATATTTCTGCCTTAAACGACATTACTGAGAGCGGCGGTCAGGTCTGAGAGGACACCAGTCAGCTGCTCGCTATCGAACCGTCCGCACGAAAGCGGAGCAGGGTCCGGGCAGACATCGACTGGGGCTGCTAAAGGGGAGCGGAGCCGAGGAGGATGTCCATGCAGATACACACAGCAGAGGAGGACAGGGAAGAAGATGTGGTTAATAGTGTCAGTATACACAGAGGACACAATATACAAGGGAGAGGTTAATAGTGTCATCAGCACACGGCACCGGAGCGCATTATGCACAGTATAACAGCGCTGTGTTATGTACATAGATCAGGAATCCGAGGACGCGGAGAATTACACACATTTGTTACAGGGGATGAGGGTGATGTGGTACCAGGGCACAGGGTTAATAGGGCTAATATATGCACAAGGTAGGTACTGTCATATACAAGAAATATATATCTATGTATATATATATATATATATATATATATATATATATATATATATATATATATATCTCTATGTGTATATATACAGTCAGGGCCAGAAATATTTGGACAGTGACACAAGTTTTGTTATTTTAGCTGTTTACAAAAACATGTTCAGAAATACAATTCTATATATAATATGGGCTGAAAGTGCACACTCCCAGCTGCAATATGAGAGTTTTCACATCCAAATCGGAGAAAGGGTTTAGGAATCATAGCTCTGTAATGCATAGCCTCCTCTTTTTCAAGGGACCAAAAGTAATTGGACAAGGGACTCTAAGGGCTGCAATTAACTCTGAAGGCGTCTCCCTCGTTAACCTGTAATCAATGAAGTAGTTAAAAGGTCTGGGGTTGATTACAGGTGTGTGGTTTTGCATTTGGAAGCTGTTGCTGTGACCAGACAACATGCGGTCTAAGGAACTCTCAATTGAGGTGAAGCAGAACATCCTGAGGCTGAAAAAAAGAAAAAATCCATCAGAGAGATAGCAGACATGCTTGGAGTAGCAAAATCAACAGTCGGGTACATTCTGAGAAAAAAGGAATTGACTGGTGAGCTTGGGAACTCAAAAAGGCCTGGGCGTCCACGGATGACAACAGTGGTGGATGATTGCCACATACTTTCTTTGGTGAAGAAGAACCCGTTCACAACATCAACTGAAGTCCAGAACACTCTCAGTGAAGTAGGTGTATCTGTCTCTAAGTCAACAGTAAAGAGAAGACTCCATGAAAGTAAATACAAAGGGTTCACATCCAGATGCAAACCATTCATCAATTCCAAAAATAGACAGGCCAGAGTTAAATTTGCTGAAAAACACCTCATGAAGCCAGCTCAGTTCTGGAAAAGTATTCTATGGACAGATGAGACAAAGATCAACCTGTACCAGAATGATGGGAAGAAAAAAGTTTGGAGAAGAAAGGGAACGGCACATGATCCAAGGCACACCACATCCTCTGTAAAACATGGTGGAGGCAACGTGATGGCATGGGCATGCATGGCTTTCAATGGCACTGGGTCACTTGTGTTTATTGATGACATAACAGCAGACAAGAGTAGCCGGATGAATTCTGAAGTGTACAGGGATATACTTTCAGCCCAGATTCAGCCAAATGCCGCAAAGTTGATCGGACGGCGCTTCATAGTACAGATGGACAATGACCCCAAGCATACAGCCAAAGCTACCCAGGAGTTCATGAGTGCAAAAAAGTGGAACATTCTGCAATGGCCAAGTCAATTCACCAGATCTTAACCCAATTGAGCATGCATTTCACTTGCTCAAATCCAGATTTAAGACGGAAAGACCCACAAACAAGCAAGACCTGAAGGCTGCGGCTGTAAAGGCCTGGCAAAGCATTAAGAAGGAGGAAACCCAGCGTTTGGTGATGTCCATGGGTTCCAGACTTAAGGCAGTGATTGCCTCCAAAGGATTCGCAACAAAATATTGAAAATAAAAATATTTTGTTTGGGTTTGGTTTATTTGTCCAATTACTTTTGACCTCCTAAAATGTGGAGTGTTTGTAAAGAAATGTGACAATTCCTACAATTTCTATCAGATATTTTTGTTCAAACCTTCAAATTAAACGTTACAATCTGCACTTGAATTCTGTTGTAGAGGTTTCATTTCAAATCCAATGTGGTGGCATGCAGAGCCCAACTCGCCAAAATTGTGTCACTGTCCAAATATTTCTGGACCTAACTGTATATATATATATATATATATATATATATATATATATATATATAAAACAATATAATATACATATATTTTCCTTTATTTTACATTGGTATGATATGGGCCAATACGAGCCCCATATGCCTATATAATGACTTATGTCAGTCGTTTGGAGGAGAGTATACATCAGGAAATCTTTGGTGGGTGCTTTACATTGTAAAAGTACAGACACAATTTCCACATTACACAGAAACTTCAAGGCCTGGAAAACAAAATCAATACTGAGTAATTTACACACATACAAAAGATGCAACCATAATAGAGGCATACAAAGTGCCAATAGTTTAAGGCGCAGCCGGTATGATGCAATCAGAAAGCCACCAGATGGAACCCGAGCCCCTGATGAAACCTGCAGACAAGTGAAACATGAGGGGACTGGATCCTGATGAAGCCTGCAGACCAGTGAAACATGAGGGGACTGGATCCTGATGAAGCCTGCAGACCAGTGAAACATGAGGGGACTGGATCCTGATGAAGCCTGCAGACCAGAGAAATATAAGGGGAGTGGACCCTGATGAAGCCTGCAGACCAGCGAAACAAGAGGGGAGTGGAGCCTGATGAAGCCTGCAGACCAGCAAAACATGAGGGGACTGGATCCTGATGAAGCCTGCAGACCAGCGAAACATGAGGGGACTGGATCCTCATGAAGCCTGCAGACCAGCAAAACAAGAGGGGACTGGATAATGATGAAGCCTGCAGAAAAGCAACACATGAGGGGACTGGGCTCTGATGAAGACTGCAGACCAGCTTAACATTAGGGGAGAGGACCCTGATGAAGCCTGCAGACCAGTGAAACATGAGGGGAGTGGACCGTGATGAAGCCTGCATACCAGTAAAACATGAGGGGAGAAAACTCTGATGAAGCCTGCAGATCAGCAAAACAAGAGGGGACTGGATCCTGATGAAGCCTGCAGACCAGCAAAACATGAAGGGAACTGGACCCTGATGAAGCCTGCAGACCAGCAAAACATGAAGGGACTGTGCCCTGATGAAGCCTGAAGACTAGTGAAACATGAGGGGACTGGATCCTGATGAAGCATGCAGACCAGCGAAACATGAAGGGACTTAACCCACATTTTCCCTCCATGACTATATTGGCTAATATTGATCTCCTTTTCAATCAGATATTTGTACACTTTATATTTAACACGGTTATTATTCTTATTATATCACCTTTTTATGTATCACTGGCTTCTGTATTACATAATGTGTATACATTTCACACAACTTGTTCCAGGAGGACTATCTTTATTTATAGCAGGGTGTCTCCTCCTTCAGATGGCTTCTCCCTTACTGTATCATAGCAAAAGCCTGGAGCCATTGCCACTTGTTATACCTCTTGATTTAAATTGGTGGAGTCTTTGTATATATGTTTAAATGGCTAAAAGGAGATTTCGTTAATGTTTTTGAAAATCTGGCTGTGCCATCTGGTTACCTGCCTGCTTGCGGGGATATATGATGAAGCGTCTGTAATATGCACTTTTGTGATGGCCGGCTTCACTATATTTCTGAACTACAAGGCCTCGTTCACACAGAGCAGTTTTCCATAATATATTATGCAATAAATTAACTTATTTAGTATAGAGCTTACGGTATTATAATGCCAGCTGGGGTCAAAATAAGGAATTTACAATAAATTACACTAATATTACCTGGGGCAATCATTACTGGACTGAAGCAAAACATAGTGGACACCCCCCAGTAACCTGCCAATATCTATACTGGCTCTAGTACATCACAACTTATGCATTCTCATTAATATTTTACCATGCTATGAATATATGTTTAGCACACAAAACATCCATTACATACATTAATGCAGCAGGAACCTATAACCGGAAGCTCCACCAGAAAAAACTCCAAAGACTTTCTTCTGCTTAAAAAATTAATGAGTACATGTATGTACACAGTGACTACCAGCAGAATAGTGAGTGCAGCTCTGGAGCATAATACAGAAGGTAACTCAGGATCAGTAATGTAATGTATGTACACAGTGACTGCACCAGCAGAATAGTGAGTGCAGCTCTGGAGAATAATACAGGAGGTAACTCAGGATCAGTAATGTAATGTATATACACAGTGACTCCACCAGCAACATAGTGAATGCAGCCCTGAAATATAATACAGGAAGTAACTCAGGATCAGTAATGTATGTACACAGTGACTGCACCAGTAGAATAGTGAGTGCAGCTCTGGAGTATAATGCAGGAGGTAACTCTGGATCAGAACATGATAAGTAATGTATGTACACAGTGACTGCATCAGCAAAATAATGAGTGCAGCTCTGGCGTATAAAAAAAGAGGATGTAACGCAGAATCAGTAGTGTAATGTATGTACACAGTGACTACCAGCAGAATAATGAGTGCAGCTCTGGAGTATAAAAGAGGATGTAACGCAGGATCAGTAATGTAATGTATGTACACAGTGACTGCACCAGCAAAAAAGTGAGTGCAGCTCTGGAATATAATACAGGACTATATAGGCTCTAACTCTGTATAGAAGAAAAGAAGACAAGTAATGTAATATATTTAAAGTGAAATAAAGGGGTTGTCCAGGACTTACATATTGATTACCGAATCATTGAGATAAGTCATCATTTTTAGATCGGTGGGGTACAGGGTTTCCAGCTTATCAGTAAGGGTACAGACCCTCACAATCGGATATTGATAATAGGGACCACTCCTTTTTATCTAGATATAATCTGCCTTACAATTTACAGCAAACAAAAGGCGTTTCCAGCTAGAAATGTACTTTACAGGGAAGGGGCACTGCTCTTCCAAAGCTCTTCAGTAGGGTCTCCATGGAGCACTGTTGGACATAGTATTGGATATTGAGGATTTCACCTTTTCTATGGATTCAGATAAATCAGTTCCTCACTAATAACCCTATAAGTGTCAGATAGGCTTCATGATCCATCCACGCCTGACTACAAGGAAACCTGGCATTGGGTGGACATTTGGCTTATACTGGAAATCATCAGGAACTATTCATCATATAGAACACGAAATTACAGAAAGGTCGGAAGATGCTGAGCACTTGTTCATTGATGGCAATGGAGAGTGCTCTAAATTTAGGAAACCTGCTTTTTAAAACCTCAGAACCTGAGCTGTGGACTTGGACAATAAGACTTCAGAATCTTCCTCCTTGTTGTGTGGTTTGGAGAAGAAACAGAAACTCTGTAGCCACTTAAAATGTACATTACACATTGCTGGAGAAAACCAATAAGGACCATTTCACGGTCATCAATTATTTAGACACAAGTGGGAAGCAATAGAGAGGGAACCAGATTTTAAAAACAATGGACCTATAATTAAAGGGGAAATATAGAAGGTTCATCTGAGAAGATTCTGGGAAAGTAAAAAGTTGCAAACAAGATCTCATTACAAATGACTCTTATGTATCTGTGGATGCCAATATGAGAATATTTCTTCTGCTGCGCCCCCTACTGGTCTTCTAAAATTGACCCCAGAAGGTTTAGCAGCAAATACTGAATTAAGAAGAACCAAGACGACAACACAAGCAGTAAAAGTATCAATCCTGGAGGATATTTTGGAGGATTATTGCGGGGGGCTGGATGGAGGAAATACCTGCACAGATTTCAGCATACAGATCTGCTTTCTGTGCCCTTTAACTGAGGTTATCCAAATGGCCAATTCATCTCACAAATAACCCTTTAAATACTTGGCAGCATGCCATTCTTATCCAAGGGCACAATGACCCCTGTCCGAAAAAATATATCAAGATTTCCAATATACAAATGGGAAGAAAATGTGATTTCTTGAACCTAACCCAACAGTTTGTTATTATTATGGGGGTTTTTTTTGTAGAAATCACCAATTAAAGCAGAAAGCCGACCTTTCAGAAATCCAGAAAATGTGTTATTCCAAACAGAAATAAGATATTTAAAAAAAAAAAATAAAAAAAAGTATTTGCTCTCAATGTCACATTGTTAAGAAGCATGTTTATAGTGGACTTTTCCTTGGATTTTTTTCCTCCATTGCACCTGATCACCTCCAAACACTCCACTCATTATGGATCAGGTTTTCCTTTTCTACTGAGCCCGTCTTTTCCCAATTTGTTGCCCCGGGTAATATTAGTACAAATTTTCCCTTCACCCAACTGGGTGTGTACCATAGAAGTTTTTTTGGCAATCTAAACACGGCCTTGCAGCAGAGACATTCTTTGGTGCACGCCCGGTTGGATGAAAGAAAAATGTGCACATTGTTACTGAGGGGTAAAACTATGGAACGGAGGGGGGACAGAACCAAAGGAAAACTGTTCCGGAATCAGCGGGGCAGCTCCAATTCAAGGATGTGCTCAATTTTACATAAACCAGAGTAAAAGGTTATTAAAGGGATTGTCTGGGGAATGAACATTCCAGAAAAATCTCAAAGTGGATCCGTCACCAGATTTCACAAAAACTGGACACTTTATTAATTAGATCTCAAAGACAGAATAACCTTGAAATATCGATGTCTAAATGGCCGTATAATCCAGAAATGAGTCGAGTTATAAGATGAACTTGTCCAAATGTATCAGTCTCCACCCACCACCCGCCTGAAAATGACTATTTAGTCTCCGCCCACCCAGCCGGATAGACGGCTATTCAGTCTCCACCCACCCAGCCTGATAATGGATATTCAGTCTCCGCCCACCCAGCCTGATAATAGCTATTCAGTCTCCGCCCACCCAGCATAATGGCTATTCAGTCTCCGCCCACCCAGCATGATAACGGGTATTCAGTCTCCGCCCACCCAGCCTGATAATAGCTATTTAGTCTCCACCCACCCAGCCTGATAACTGCTATTCAGTCTCTGCCCACCCAGCCTGATAACGGCTATTCAGTCTCCGCCTACCCAGCCTGATAACGGCTATTCAGTCTCCGCCCACCCAGCCTGATAACGGCTATTCAGTCTCCACCCACCCAGCCTGATAACGGCTATTCAGTCTCCACCCACCCAGCCTGATAATAGCTATTTAGTCTCCACCCACCCAGCCTGATAACTGCTATTCAGTCCTTACCCACCCAGCGTGATAAGGGCTATTCAGTCCTTACCCACCCAGCCTGATAACAGCTACTCAGTCTCCGCCCACCCAGCATGATAACGGCTATTCAGTCTCCACCCACCCAGCCTGATAACGGCTATTCAGTCTCCACCCACCCAGCGTGATAACGGCTATTCAGTCTCCACCCACCCAGCCTGATAACGGCTATTCAGTCTCCACCCACCCAGCGTGATAACGGCTATTCAGTCTCCACCCACCCAGCCTGATAACGGCTATTCAGTCTCCACCCACCCAGCCTGATAACGGCTATTCAGTCTCCACCCACCCAGCGTGATAAGGGCTATTCAGTATTCGCCCACCCAGCCTGATAATGGCTATTCAGTCTCCGCCCACCCAGCCTGATAATAGCTATTCAGTCTCCGCCCACCCAGCATGATAACGGCTATTCAGTCTCCACCCACCCAGCCTGATAACGGCTATTCAGTCTCCACCCACCCAGCGTGATAACGGCTATTCAGTCTCCACCCACCCAGCCTGATAACGGCTATTCAGTCTCCACCCACCCAGCGTGATAAGGGCTATTCAGTATTCGCCCACCCAGCCTGATAATGGCTATTCAGTCTCCGCCCACCCAGCCTGATAATAGCTATTCAGTCTCCGCCCACCCAGCCTGATAATAGCTATTCAGTCTCCGCCCACCCAGCCTGATAACAGCTATTCAGTCTCCGCCCACCCAGCCTGATAACAGCTATTCAGTCTCCACCCACCCAGCCTGATAATAGCTTTTCAGTCTCCGCCCACCGTTTCGAGGTATGAAACCTCTTCCTCAGGACCAGAATATCAACAATACATGAAAACAGAAAGAGATGACACACATATACAGTACATGTGGTATATAAAAGTGTGTCATCTCTCTCATTTTCATGTATTGTTGATATTCTGGTCCTGAGGAAGAGGTTTCATACCTCGAAACGCGTACACCTATGGAATAAAAGACCTATTAATTAAACAACAATTCTACATCTTTTTCTGGCGAATGCACGGCATTAACCCCTTCTCCTCTCTTGCTTTGAAGACATATCCACATGGGGATGCGGCAGCCGCCATTATCTTATGCTGTGGTGGTTGTGACTCTCACAACCACATTAGGTGAGTGTATACTGTTATACATTACTCCTCTGTTTAGCTGGTAAAACCCTATCAGTGCCTCTGTTTTCTAGTTTTATTCCTGTATGTGTCTAACATTGCAAAATATAGGAGAAGCTTTCTAATTTCATTCTTTCTTTAACCATACAGAAAAACACGGATGACACAGACGTACACACGGATGGACAAAATAGACTGTGTCATATATGTTTTAAACAGACGTGTAAAGGGGCTTTATGCCGAGCAGCGTACGATCTCAGCAGCAGCAGGGAGGAGGGACACTGAGGAGCTGTCAAACAAGATATGTGGGCAGAGAATTCGCTAAACTTTCCATAGGAAATATATGGTCATTCTGACACATTTTCATAGTAAATAAACCAGCCTCATCAAGACTAAGATCAATTTAGGAATGTAAGCAGTTTGCATTGTAATCTAGTGCCAAAAAAGCCTCTTGAATACTTTTAGAATGTCTGTCCGGTCCCTTGTATATTTTTGCCTCCGTATGGCTATCACTAGGGGTTAACACAAGTGAACAACAGAGCCACAGGACTTTATGTCAGCGTCGATGCCACTTGCTGAAATGGCAGAAAACAATATAAAGTATGGACGTCACAAAATATCTTTTCTATAAGTTTTTATTTAATTGAAGGATATACTCAATCCAAACCGTTAAGCCTTAAAACACAAGGGGTAGACTGTCGGCATGAATATCCTATAGGTCATTGTCTAACAGGGCTAATTAATTAGTGACATGATACATCAGTAATTACCACGACTAATGTATACAAGACTCCTACAAGCGCTCACATGGTGCCATGGCATACTTCTCTGTGCCATGAGCAAAAAATGATGTCAACCGTCTGAACACGTGGCAATCTAATGAGGCCACTAATAAAGAGAGGAGGGAACTTGTATCCGTGCCACCAATGTAGAATTCGGCTATGTGGTGGGTAACGAGCTGAATCTGATCTGTGGCCATCATCCTCCTATGTGATAGTGAAAAAAAAGAAGAAAATGTGAGCAGGAGCCATCTGCAGCCCTCGCATACGGTAGCAGTAATGCCTGGTCCTGGATTATGGCAGCTGTAAAGAGTGAGGATATCTGCAGCCATGCACCAGACACAGGACACATGGTGAACATTGGCCACAGACAGAAGGTGGAACTTCACCGGGATTATTTACTTTTGCCGTTCCCAAACTAAATCCCAGTGACGACCGCGATCCAACGTCGTTTTGCACGTTCTTAAAGACACCTTGGTGGAGGTGACAAGCCTTCAGTGCCCAGACGCTGCCCCTGACTAAGCTCCTCGTGCCCCCTTGTGCCACCACCTACTGCTGCGATTCACATATTGCCCCATTAGCACAACCTATATTTGGTGCCTAATGCCTATTGAATGCCACGCAAGAAAAAATGTACCAGAGCAGAATGGGTGATACAGGAGAACAATAGCTTTAAGATCAAAAGAACAATGTAACAAAACCTTAAGGCCCTGTGTGCACACTGCGTTTTTTGCCACGGATTTGCTGCTGTTTTTGCTGTAGAAAAGGTCCAGTTTTTGTTCTTAACCTTCCTGCAGTCCTTCCCCAGCAAAATCTATGGTAAATCCAAATTGCTGTGCGCACACTGCGTTTTTTTGCCGTGGATTTGCTGCTGTTTTTGCTGCAGAAAAGGTGCCGTTTTTGTTCATTACCTTGCTGCAGTCCTTCCCCAGCAAAATCTATGGTAAATCCAAAATGTTGTGCGCACACTGCATTTTTTTTCCCTATAGGTTTAACTGCAGAATTTCTGCAGCAAAAAGAAGTAGCATGTCACTTCTTTTCCGCAGGTGCCTGCGGTTTTGCCATAGATGATGGTTAAAAACTGCAGGGACCAACCTGCAGAAAAAACGCACCAGAACTGCAACAAACCACAGTAAAACCGCAGGGACCAACCCGCAGAAAAACCGAACCAAAACTGCAAAAAAACGCATGCGGGTTTTGGTTGCGTTTTTGGTGCTTTTTTTGCTGCGGGTGCGGAATTCTGCCAGAAGGTGCGTATTTTACTTGAACACATTTTCCCAGTGCGCACAGACCCTAAAACTCTCCTGTACAAGACGAGGGGAGTCACCTATCTTGGCAGAGCTGACTTTCTGCTACAGTTGCATGTAAGCGTTTGCTAATTTTCCATATGAAATAACGTTGTGCCCGGAGATCCCTAAATTATGTTGAGTTTTAAACGTAACGGAGGAACCTTTCCACAGGTCTAATTACCATACAAATCAGTTATCCTAAAAAATATGGCCTAGGCTCAGATTTTAAATATAGGTTTGGGACCGCCATCACCATATTTCTATAGTCGCATTATTTCACATGTCTTCATACGCCGTTCCCGCAGGTTAACCCCTTCCGGCAGACGCCGGTGGCCACGCGGAGTTAATCGCTTTTCTTTTCTCGTGCTTGTCGGCCCCATAATTACTTCTGGACCAGGGATTGTTGCAGAGGAGACGTCCTTAAAAGCTTTGTGTTTGTGCTGAAGGTCTACTCTGTTGATTAATAAGCGTTTCATAATTGGTGGTGCTTTTAATACCATCTAGGTCTGATGCCGTTAATGAAATCTAAATGCCCGAGTTAATGATGTGGCCAGAAGACACTCTGGGCAACTGGTAGCTGTGGAGAACGGGGGGTGCACGCATGATCTCACTCACGAGCCGGGCTCTCCTCTCCCACTCAGTCATGTGCCAACAAAAGCTATTAAGTGCTGGCACAGCGATCTACAACCATGGACCACTAAAAAGAGGTGCCGTGACCTCCAGTATCAGCATTATGGAATTTAACCTTGTTGCTGCCAAAACGGTTGCAATGTTTTATCCGCTTTTTTCCATTTGTGACACTGTTGGAAGCTGCGGTCCCGGATTTACTACAGAATTGCAAGACTCGTACACAGACGTCAGTTTGGAGCCGGCAAAATATGAGAACTTGCTTTACAGGTCCACAGTTCTGGCAGCAAATCGCCCATGTTGTATCCCGCTCCGTATATCCCGATCTATAGTTCTATGCAAAAGTTCTTGCAAATGTGTTCTCTTCTGCATTTATATACTCCCAAATAAACCGGAGAGGAACCCGAGAAGACAAAAGTATACATATATTTATATACGGCTGCATTAGAGCATCAGAATACGGCGGGGAATATGTAACGCTGGTCTTAAGAGATCTTTGAGACACGAGTCGTGTGCTCATATCAGTATATAGGATCCGTCATATAGGACCCGAACTCTCTCATCTACAAGGATTGATTGGTCAGAGACTATAATGTCACCAAGACGTTGAATCTCCGGACGCTGAAGTTCTACTTTCATAATATCCTGACAATCTTAATAGTAAAATGACCTAATTTTTGCACCTTGTATGTATTAATATAGGGCGGGCTGCTTGATCTTAAATTACCAGGTGTAATATTGTTCATCCTGTGCCTCCTGCTTCACTACTACAATATTTTAGGTTTTTTTGTTGCAAACGAGCTAAATCTTCCATATTGAGCACCTTCGCATAATTTCTTGAGACCATGTCCTGAATTCGGAGATTACGCCAGCGTTCAATAATTCGGTCGTGCAAAAAGGTTAAGGCAGAACAATTAAAGACACATTTGTCAATTGTGGGAAAGTGAGCACCTGAGGACAAGGGTTACAAATCCAGATTATGGTGTCAGGACCCAGCCCTACACAAATCAATGAGTAGAGGAACCTACAAGATCCTTACAAAACTGTGAGGGATTTTCCGGTCACCTCAGATACTCTGCAGCGACTCCCCACGTAGCGCGGCAGAAGACGTCTGCATCTCGTTCCAGCCCGGGATTTCTCAGGGGATTTGTAACTAACACCCCAGAAATCCTGCCGCCCCCTTCAATT
Organism: Anomaloglossus baeobatrachus; assembly: GCF_048569485.1. Classification (NCBI taxonomy): domain Eukaryota; kingdom Metazoa; phylum Chordata; class Amphibia; order Anura; family Aromobatidae; genus Anomaloglossus; species Anomaloglossus baeobatrachus. The sequence continues at coordinate 182,873,086 of NC_134363.1, read as the reverse complement.
TCAGCAACTTAAAAAAATAAGTAACGCTCCTGACAGTTCACCCCTTTCCCCCTTCATTTCCCAGTTTCACCTGCAGGACCCGGAGGAGAGATGGACTCGTCTGCAGGAGTTTGGTACCGTTTGGATAAGCGGCTAATCCCCTGGGCAGCTCTTGTCAGATTACTAATTAGGTAAATCGGATCGGCCTGAGAAGACCATGCGGTCAGTCTGACTTCGGATGAAGCAGGACATGGAATATATGGGGGAGTTCTGTGCCCAGCATTAACCCTTCCTGAGCCGATGGTGCAGCATCCTATGGACGTTCCACAAGCAGCCGACATGATGCTGCGGCTTCACTTTGGTCCTGTGCACACAGGAGGACAGACAATGGAGTAATAAATTACCTTCCCTGCATGAGGTCTAGTTATCACAGCTATAAGTTGTGGTGACCCAAAAAAAAAAAAAAGTAATTTTCCTTACAGAGCATATTGTGCCTTCTGTAACGCACGATTTATGGAGGCATTAAACCAGAAAAAGTTGAATCAGTATCTAAAAATACAGAGTATGGTTATTCCGAAACCCTCCTGTCTGTAAACAGGAGACCAGGCGGTCAGACGGACATCATCCGCAATGTATCCATAAGCAGAGCTTGGCCTGGAGCCCTTATACACTTTCTACCTATACACCAGCCTTCCAAATATCCTGTCCATGTTCTTCCATAAATTCAGTGAATACACCGAGGATTCCATGTCTGGATTTCCAATGGAAAAAATCTGCATCATAATAGATCATGTTCACACTATGTATTTTGAATGTGGTTTTTTTTCTTGTTGCAGTTTCTTTAGAGTACATTGAAACTCATCAATTTTGCTACATTTTCATAAAATTGCAACCAAAATTAAAGTAAAAAAAAATCCGAAACGCATTTTTGAGTTGATGCACCTGCTACAGATTGTGTTGCAGAAATGTCTGTATCTGTCTCATCCATAAATCAGAAAAGCCAAAAAGAAATAAAAACCATTCAGATGAATAAAACTGGTTTTAATGGCAGAGATTTCTACAACAATTTGTGAATTTACACCTCAGGATATTTGCACTTGGAATTTTTTTTTAAGGTGGTAAAAAAACCCCCACCCTTTTCAGTGGAAACCGATTTAAGGAAATGTTGCTCCTTGGGGAGTTTTTGGAGGACATTTTCATTTTTTAGTGTTTTTTTTTAATTAAATTTTATGCTGTGTGCATACGGAGACTTGTAGATGCCGGCGCAGTCACCAAGTTTTGTATGTGCAGCTAAATCCACAAAGCAAAAAACTAATTAAAAATTTTGCAAATTTTAGTATAAAAATCTGCCATGGTTTGTCTGTAGCCCCTTTACCCAGTTCTCTCCCAATCCCTGCATATCCGGCCCTCCTATGATGGCGTCTTACACTACGGCCTTCTCAGGAGTCCAGAATGAAAGCAGCAGAGGTACGGCCATGGGAGCCAAGGAGGTGCCGGAGGATCCACAGATCCAGTCCTGAAGCATTGTGCACACATTGCAGATTTTGCGTTGTGCCTCACAGACACAAATGGATCCCCGCGCCTTCAATAGCTATGCTAGGCGCTAGACAAAATCCAGCTCCATTGGGACATTGGAGATGCCTACAGCTTGCGCACTTCTTCGGCAAACTCCCACCTAAGGAGTGTTTCAGACTCCCCAAGACCCAGTTCGAACTCATATGCGAAGGTACAGGTCCAGCACGTCACTCGCTCTCTGTAGTATACTCCATGTTGTCTTCCCCACTAACCAACCTCTTCCACCCTATATACTACAATGGGAAAGGGATCTTGACATCAGCCTTACTCTGGGGCAAAGGGACCACATTTTTTCTCTTGCACACAGCTCCTCTATTAGCTCCAGGTTCCAAGAGGCCAGCTACAAATTATTGTCCAGATGGTACAGGGTGCCCTCTAGGATCCATGCTATATTCCCCACGGCAGATCCTGCCTGCTGGAGATACGGTAGAGAGGAGGGTACACTTTTCCATGTGTTCTGGGAATGTGAGGCGATCCGGCCCTTTTGGACAGAAGTTTCTGATATCATCCGCCAAGTCACGGGAGACACCGAGGAGATGGGTCCTACCCTTCTCCTGCTACATCACGGCGAGACTTCCCTAAAAACTTACAAAAATTCATTAAAAAAAATTCTCATTATGGCAGCCAGAGCGTGTATCCCAGAAAGGTGGAAAAGTCTTCTTCCACCAACTGTATCACAATGGATTTCCAAGGTCAATGACCTTATGTACATGGAGGACCTCACCTCCTCTCTACAAGACAATTACATGAAATTCTGGGCAACCTGGAAAGAGTGGATGGATTTCCAACAAACCGAGATGTATCGGCTTAAGTTGAGAGGTGAACAGGGGACAAACCCCCCTCCCCTTCCCCAATATCTGACCTTCTTTTTCCTTTTCCTCTTCTTTTTCCCATCACTTAACTAACACTGCCTACTCGGTTTCTCTATTCTGTCCTCGCAAGCTACTTCTTCTGCCTTCCTGTTTCGTCTTTTCATCTCTTCGATCTATAGAATCTTGTAAATAATAAAAAAAAATTGTGCAATTTTTCATATTCTTGGAAATCAAGACAGCTCATACGTCTGAGCAGCCGTTATGAGAATGTAATGCATTTGTTATACCGGTCTTGTTTGGTGCCTTTTATGAGTGCAAATGGATTGTTAGATCAGAGAATTTTATGCCTTATATGTTTATGATTCCTTGTTAAATAAAAAATTAAAAAAAAAATAAAAAATGGATCCCCGCTGATGACAATGGGAGAACCTTTCCAGATTTCCAGAGTCTCTCTCCACTCAATATTAGTGGACGCACAGCTGTCCGAGTGTCCGGCCGTGTGAATGAGCCCCTAGACCTGTTACATTACTACAAATTATGCTACATACAAAGCAATTAGAGGACACGTGATGGGATCACAGCATCAAGCTGCCAGGCGGGAAGGAGTGGCATAATATTTATTATCCACGTTGAAAAGTAATTAATAGCTGAGGAAAGAGGAATTTAACCCAGCCCTGGCAATAAATGCTAGTTAATGCCAAACTTGAATTGCAGATTTTTTTTTTTTGTACATTTAAATTGATCAAAGTACACAATCATAAATATATAAAGAATGAGTCCGGTGTGCAGTTTTGCATGGGATAATCTGGAAATTTACATAATACGATATAATGGAAACTTGGTCAAATTATCAGGTGTGCAGGCAAACGAGTTAAACGTGTTTTTTTTTTCTTTTTAATTAAAACATAACACAACGATTAGTTTACCTGGTTTCTTAATATACTGTATATATCATAATATCAAACAAAGAACAGGCTGGAATGCTGCCCGCAGATCCAGTTTATACAATGCGGGATGTATAGTATTCACAGGTATGTGTAACTTGTCATAGACAACAACATTTTAGGAATTTTTTGACAATTATATTAGTTTGGCCAAAATCAGCCCGGTGTGAACTACGGCTATGAACGTACAACCCCGGGCACCTATACACCTCAAAGAAAAGCCAAGAGTAAAATAAAAGGGGGTTTTCACAATCAACTTTGTTTTTTGGAACTTTCATTTTTTTTCTTCCATTTTTCAGGAGTTGTGTGAGGGCTTGTAAGGCTACTTTCACACATCCGGCTTGAGCTCTGCGGCTCAATCCGGCTGTGCAAGCTATGCAACGGATGCGGTGAAAACACCGCATCCTTTGCATAAGTTTTTCCCATGCGGCCCGCCCGGTTTTTGCCGCTTGCGGCATGCTACTGAGCATGCGCAGTGGCAAAAACCGCATGCGGCGGCCGAATGCGGTATTTGCCGCATCGCGCCGCATCCGGCCGCCATAGGCATGCATTTAGAGATGCGCCGCATCGGCCGAATGCGGCGCGATGCGGTTTTTTTTGCCGCACGAAAAAACGTGCCAGGCAACGTTCCATCCGGCCGCCGCATCGGCTAAATCTGCCGCATGCGGCAAAAACCGGATGGAACGCAAGGCCATGCGGCACAATGCGGCACTAATTAAAGTCTATGCAGGAAAATCGCAACCGGCAGCAAAAAAAAACGGTTGCGATTTTCCTGCAAAGTGCCGGATTGTGCCGCAGAAGAAAAACCGGAGGTGTGAAAGTACCCTAACTTTTGTGAGAAGAGCGGATTTATTGATACCATTGTGGGGTATATGTCACGTTTTGATCGCTTTTTATTGTATATTTTAGGAAATGTGGAAAAAAAACCAAACATAATTCTGGAGTTTCAAACATTTTCTCTGTAGAGTGTTGACCATAGGAGTTAAATTATTTTATATTTTGATATTCCAGGCATTTAAAGTACAGACACTGCGATAAAAATATGATTTTAATTTCATTTGTTGACTTTTTTGTTTTGTGTGAAGTTGTCTTAGGGGAGTTGAGTCTGCGATTGTTTTATGTACTGCGATACTAATGTACTTTAGTACTTAAAAATAAAAAAATGATAGTCCTCTCCTGGGGAACTGAGATGGCAGTCATGGGGGCTTTCAGCAAACCCCCAGCTGACACGACAGCCCAGAACCTGCCTTTGGTCACATTGGGGAGGAGTTAGAGGTACTGAATTGGAGCGGATGTGTCATTTATCTACAGCTGTCTGTTATTGACTGTGGCAATTAAATGGTTAAACAGCAGTGACCGGAACCTGCTCAGGTTGCTGCTCCATACAAAGAACGCACTACTGGATCCAAGGTTGGGAATGGGTTGAAAAAAAACTATGCAACCAGATTAAATATTGGATAAATTAGGGTAAAACCATTTGAGATCTTTTTAGCATCTTATTTTAACCCATGCCATGTCTATCTACAGTATATCCTATCACAGCTAGCATGTGATGTGCATGGAGCATTCCTCTGACTCAGCGTTTCTGATATTGGGTTATTAAAAAATCTGACACAGGGGACAAGGCGCAGAAAAGATTTTGCCCATTTTGCTCAAGTAGGATCTGTAGCTGCAGCCAATCATCACCCCAACATGTTATTGCTCAGAGGAGGATCTATACCTGCAGCCAACCATCACCCTAACATGTTATTGCTCTGAGGAGGATCTATAGCTGCAGCCAACCATCATCCCAACATGTTATTGCTCAGAAGAGGATCTATACCTGCAGCCAACCATCACCTCAACATGTTATTGATCAAAGGAGGATCTAGAGCTGCAGCCAAACATCACCTCAACATGCTATTGCTCAGAGGAGGATCTATAGCTTCAGCCAACCATCACCCCAACATGTTTTTCATAAGAGGAGGATCTATAGATGTAACCAACCATCACCCCCAACAGGTTATTGAACAGAGGAGGATCTATAGCTGTAGCTAATCATCACCTCAACAGGTTATTGATCAGAGGAGGATCTATAGCTGCAGGCAATCATCACCTCAACAGGTTATTGATCAGAGGAGGATCTATACTTGCAGCCAACCATCACCCCAACATGGTACGCCAGGACTGTGTCATCATTCTCTGAAGCGGGCACAAAAGTGTAACCCGTGGGGAACGGCAGTGACAGATTGTCATACAGACACGGAGCGAAGTCTAAGTTTTGACCGAGTAAGTGAGATGTGCTGCTATGAATGCCAGTTTAATAAAGAAAAAGTGAACATTGTAATCTGACTAAAAGGAGGCATGCTGACATTGTGGGATGCAACATTTTAGCCTCACTTACAGCAACCCAAATGCATCTGCACAGTTCTGGTCAGTGGATTCTGAGCTCGATGCAATTAACTCTTCAATTTCTGTGAATACCAATGATATACACTGTATGAAGCAGCGGTGTCTGAACGCTGGCTGTCACTGTGCATCCTATTGCTGGCATTCTCCTGAGAGCACAGAGACACATACCGGCATCCTACGTCCAATGTCACTTAGTTGATTTCTCAAGGAGCTGGTCTCTGATCCTGGACATGACATTCAACAAACCACATCCTCCGTTATTGTGTCTCCTTTTTTTATCTGTTTGGCTGATGGCAGCCTGAGAGTGCACAGCTGACAACGCTTCAGTGGAGCCCTGAAGGATGGACTTACAACTGTCCAGTCCATTTACACATGAAGGTCAATGATCCAGCGCAGGCCCAGGAACACAGGAGACGCACTAAATAAAAGCCTGCAGCTAATGCAGTGAGAGCAGCCTTACACGTTGCAAGGCCCCAGAGCTCTTCTCAACCTGCCCTTCACGCTCTCGGCTGCCACTTTTGGAGGTCTGCTCTCCCATGCGTTCCTGGAGAGTTAACCAGTCCATATGGTAGCCAATATGTTAACAATATGGATGAGCTATTTGTCAGGTCCAGAGCAGATGGATGTGACATATCAACCCTCATCCCTGACATGCTCTAACTTCCTGCCGCTAGCCAGGACGACACCGGAAGCCGTGACTGCGGGGCTGGCTGACAAGGCAACTGTACGGCTGCCAGCAGCTGCCCATCATTAACCACTTCATGTTCCACACTTCACTCTCAGTGTGAGTTATCTAAAGGTTAACTATGCAGGAAAATTACAATCTGCAGGCTGCGAACGTATGTCGTACGTCCTATGTTTAATACTAAGTAGTCGATAAATAAGCCCCAGTGTCCGTAAACCTGTATCTCACAGCAGATAAAGCCATATCGTGCACCCGTGGTAGCGTGGAGTGCCTTAACACAGCAACGACCCAAAAAGATTGTTCTAAATCCAGGTCTTTCCAATTTATCCAAATCTCATCTATCCTCAGATCTATCCATCTATCAACAGATGCAGCCGTCCATGAACATCCCTAGAGATACAGAAGGAAACAGTTATTGAGCTCAAAGTTATAGGAACACCGGCTACACTACGTGGACATGGCACCAAGAGGAATAGGTCACTTATTGCCATCAGATTCCTGAGGAGACCGGTGATCAAAAACACTGAGAAAACCAGGCAGATGCTTATCCATCATATAATGCCATCAGGAGGTGTCTCATCGGCTTCAAATTTATTCTGAACCTGGAGAACGACCCACAATATCCAGCCAATGTCATCACAAAGAAGGAGTCCTGGAGGTGATGATCCGGCCCCAGCAGAGCCCGGATCTCACATCATCCCAACTGTCTGGGATCAAGAGACAGGGGGATCCACAAGCCTCATACACAGAAGATCTGGGGTCAAGAGACAGGAGGATCTGCACAAGCCTCATACACAGGAGATCTGGGGTCAAGAGACAGGAGGATCCGCACAAGCCTTATACACTGGAGATCTGGGGTCAAGAGACAGGAGGATCCGCACAAGCCTTATACACAGGAGATCTGGGGTCAAGAGATAGGAGGATCCGCACAAGCCTCATACACAGGAGATCTGGGGTCAAGAGATAGGAGCATCCGCACAAGCCTCATACACAGAAGATCAGGGGTCAAGAGACAGAAGGATCCGCACAAGCCTCATACACAGGAGATCAGGGGTCAAGAGACAGGAGGATCCACACAAGCCTCATACACAGGAGATCAGGGGTCAAGAGACTGTGATTCGCAAAGCCTCATACACAGAAGATCTGGGCTCAAGAGACAGGAGGATCCACACAAGCCTCATACACAGAAGATCAGGGGTCAAGAGACAGAAGGATCTGCACAAGCTTCATACACAGGAGATCGGGGGTCAAGAAACAGGGGGATCCGCACAAGCCTCATACACAGAAGATCTGGGATCAAGAGACAGGAGGATCCGCACAAGCCTCATACACAGAAGATCTGGGGTCAAGAGACAGGGGGATCCACAAGCCTCATACACAGGAGATCAGGGGTCAAGAGACAGGAGGATCCACACAAGCCTCATACACAGAAGATCTGGGGTCAAGAGACAGGAGGATCTGCACAAGCCTCATACACAGGAGATCGGGGGTCAAGAGACAGGAGGATCCGCACAAGCCTCATACACAGGAGATCAGGGGTCAAGAGACAGGAGGACCCGCACAAGCCTCATACACAGGAGATCAGGGGTCAAGAGACAGGAGGATCCGCACAAGCCTCATACACAGGAGATCAGGGGTCAAGAGACAGGAGGATCCGCACAAGCCTCATACACAGAAGATCTGGGGTCAAGAGACAGGGGGATCCACAAGCCTCATACACAGGAGATCGGGGGTCAAGAGACAGGAGGATCCGCACAAGCCTCATACACAGGAGATCAAGGGTCAAGAGACAGAAGGATCCGCACAAGCCTCATACACAGGAGATCAGGGGTCAAGAGACAGGAGGATCCGCACAAGCCTCATACACAGGAGATCAGGGGTCAAGAGACAGGAGGATCCGCACAAGTCTCATACACAGAAGATCTGGGGTCAGCTTTTCAACATGCTTGGAGCAACCTTCTCCATAACCGGTGTACAAGTGATGAGAAGACGTGATGGAGGTAATGGGCGGTCACTGAATACTGAGGACAAAGGCGACAGGAAATCACCGAATACTGAGGACAGAGGCGACAGGAGGTCACCGAATACTGAGGACAGAGGCGACAGGAGGTCACCGAATACTGAGGATAGAGGCGACAGGAGGTCACTGAATACTGAGGACAGAGGCGACAGGAGGTCATCGAATACTGAGGACAGAGGCGACAGGAGGTCACCGAATACTGAGGACAGAGGCGACAGGAGGTCACCGAATACTGAGGACAGAGGCGACAGGAGGTCACCGAATACTGAGGACAGAGGCGACAGGAGGTCACCGAATACTGAGGATAGAGGCGACAGGAGGTCACCGAATACTGAGGACAGAGGCGACAGGAGGTCACCGAATACTGAGGACAGAGGCGACAGGAGGTCACCGAATACTGAGGACAGAGGCGACAGGAGGTCACCGAATACTGAGGACAGAGGCGACAGGAGGTCACCGAATACTGAGGACAGAGGCGACAGGAGGTCACCGAATACTGAGGACAGAGGCGACAGGAGGTCACCGAATACTGAGGACAGAGGCGACAGGAGGTCACCGAATACTGAGGACAGAGGCGACAGGAGGTCACCGAATACTGAGGACAGAGGCGACAGGAGGTCACCGAATACTGAGGATAGAGGCGACAGGAGGTCACTGAATACTGAGGACAGAGGCGACAGGAGGTCATCGAATACTGAGGACAGAGGCGACAGGAGGTCACCGAATACTGAGGACAGAGGCGACAGGAGGTCACCGAATACTGAGGACAGAGGCGACAGGAGGTCACCGAATACTGAGGACAGAGGCGACAGGAGGTCACCGAATACTGAGGACAGAGGCGACAGGAGGTCACCGAATACTGAGGACAGAGGCGACAGGAGGTCACCGAATACTGAGGACAGAGGCGACAGGAGGTCACCGAATACTGAGGACAGAGGCGACAGAAGGTCACCGAATACTGAGGACAGAGGCGACAGGAGGTCACCGAATACTGAGGACAGAGGCGACAGGAGGTCACCGAATACTGAGGACAGAGGCGACAGAAGGTCACCGAATACTGAGGACAGAGGCGACAGGAGGTCACCGAATACTGAGGACAGAGGCGACAGGCGGTCATCAAATATTGATGGGATTAGATTTTGTTCAGTCCCTTTGCTAATTGATAAACTTTTATCACTTCTATTCCTGAAGCTTCTTACATTTTTTCCACACCTGCCTATATCTTTTGTACAGTGTTTCATGAACCACATATCTCCACAAACAGGTAAGAATTTCAGGCCTCTACAAGTAGCAATTCACATTACAATATAAAATATATGAGAAAGAAAAATTGCCGGTGAAATTCTGGATATTTGTGAGGTTAGATGACGGAGTAGCAGCCATTAGATCAGCCTCATCATGTCAGCAGGCACCGGACCATTCCACCATCCTCATACGGTCACATCCTCCGGCAGAGCTGGCAGCTTTTCCTCCACTTCTATGAACGTGATGTGAAACTTGCCGGAATGACAGGTGAACATTATACACGTTCTGCGCAGGGAAACAGCTGTACCGGCCGTCACCAAAAATTCATGGCTATTGATTTCTATGTATTTCTTTTAGACGAGCAAACGGCATCTTGGCTTTCATTTATAATTCATAATCTGACTATAATTTCTAGAAATGAGGCGTAATCTGAAGAGATTAGTGACTGACAGCTGCAGCACGTCGGCGCGGGAGGATCTGCATGGTCATGTTTGTGTGTCGTCTCCAGCTCCTGCTCTCCATACAAGCAAAGCACGTCCCAGCGGGGGCCTCATTAAACTGACCCCCAAGTTCCAGGACTTCAAAACCAAAGGTCATATTGGATGAATTCATCTTTAATGAATGAAATCGCTGGTGTGCACGACGAGGCTGAAAGACATCTTGTGTTTCTAGCTGAGCCCCCTCAGATGTGCTTTCTTTTACGTACTGAGCCCCCTTACATGAAAAGGCAGCAGATGGCATATACCTGGCGCTGTTCTGCATCTGCCCACAGATGGGCGCAGACCTGGCCGCGGGATAAAGGTGTTTTTGTGGTAAAGACAAGTTATTTGCATGTCATTTGCTAATAGTCTAAAGTGCTATTATTATTATTATTTTTTTTATAGTGCCCTATATCTTATATGAATTTAAAGCCGCCCCGTCCACTCTCCTGACAAGTATGCATTAGTAAATACTTGCATTCCTTGTTAAATAAGATTTCCGGATCACTTTTTAACATTCCAATTCCTCTGTTATTCCTCCTGTAAATGTGTGAATTATGGGGGCTACTAATCCCTAAGTTTACAGGGTGTGAACCCTCTCAGTCTGAAACTCTGAATTGAATGAGGAAAGTCAAGCCCCACCGGCAGGGAGAATGGTAGCCCCCATGGGTAACATTTTTATACATTTCCAGGAGGAATAAAAGAGGAATAACTCAATGCAGAGCCCCAAGAAAAAAAGGTTTAACAATTGTTAATTGTCCTTCAAAGGGAGAATGTAAGTGGGAAAAGAAAAAAAAATGTATTTAGGCCATGTGCCCACGTTGTTATTTTCATATTTTCTTCCTTGCTTCTTTTAATCAATAAAAGCAAGGAAAAAGCATCCCAGCAAAGTCTATGAGAATCCTGACTTGCTGTGCGCCGCGGCTTCTTTTTTCCTTGCAGTGTTTGTTGCTGAAAAAAAGCAGCATGTGAATTTTTGCTTTTTTTCCCCCTATCTCAATAGATAAGAAGCATGAAAAATAAGCATGAAAAAAACATGAAAAAAGAACAAAAAAAAGCAGCTTTTTTCCAAGACATGCGAATTTTTTGTGCTGAAAAGAAAGCACTGTGGGCAGATGGCCTAAGCTATGTGCGCTCACTGCAGTTTTGTTTCTCCAGCGAAAAAAGCATCCTCTGGGCAAAAAAACGCATTAAAAAAACACATGCGTTTTCACTGCGTTTTTGCCGTGTTCTTGCCCCTGTGGGTTTTTTTGCTTTTGTTTTTCTTTTTTTAACATTGTCAATGGTAAAACGCAGGGAAAAATGCAGAAAATAAGTGACACACTGCTTCTTTTTTTCTGCAACCAAAACTGCAGTCAAAAAAGAAGCAACGTGTGCACAGCCTTTTGGATTTCTCATAAACTTTGCTGGGGAAGGTCATACATGCAAGTTTAGGACAACAAACTGCACACAAAACTGCACCAAAAAAGCAGCGTGTGCACAAAGCCTATAAACGCTCTTTTTTGCAGCAGCTTCTTTCCTGCCAAAACATGGGCTTTATTTGTGCAGAAAAACTCTGCTATGTGTGCACATAGCCTTAAAGGGGGTGTCCCACCTTCGTAAGATGCTGATCACTTGGAGTACAGATCACGGGGATCCCCATAAATTCTGAAAATGGAGTTCTGCCAAATTTGAATGGAGCCGCGACCCTTCAGAGCTTTGATCTCGGCTTTGGTAGGGTCTCATCCGTGATGTGAATACGTGATAAATTGGGAAGACACAAACAGACATGTAAAAAAAATTGCTGACAGTGATCCTCTAAAAACAACCCTCCCCTCCTCCAAAAAATCCCAACTAATTGATGGGCAGAGTAAAGCAAAGCTTCATGATCATTTTCACCTATGAGAGATATCACATTAGCGCCAAAGGTTTTATAAAAATACTTGACTGGCGCATTGGAGGATCATCTGTAGAGCGTTCGCCACGCACGTCATATCTGATGTAGATCATGGATCAACATTTTAGGTCATGGGTTGAACTTGATGGACTAAAGGGGGCTTTACACGGTAGCGATATCGCTAGCAATTTGTAGCGATAGCGAGCGTGCAAGTACCCGCTCCCGTCGCGCATGCGATTGTTGGTGATCGCTGCCGTAGCGAACATTATCGTTACGGCAGCGTCACACATACTTACCTGGTCGGCGGCGTCGCTGTGACTGCCGAACAATCCCTCCTTCAAGGGGGAGGGACGTTTGGCATCACAGCGACGTCACCGCAATGTCACTAAGCGGCCGGCCAATCAAAGCAGAAAGGCGGAGATGAGCAGGACGTAACATCCCGCCCACCTCCTTCCTTCCTCATTGTGGCCGGCGGCAGGTAAAGAGACGTTCCTCGCTCCTGCGGTGTCACATATAGCGATGTGTGCTGCCGCATGAGCGATGAACCACCTGGATAAACAACCCTTACCGATTTTTGAGTGTGGGACGACCTCTCCATGGTGAACGATTTTCACCATTTTTGAGGTCGCTTAAGGTCGCTGGTCAGTGTCACACACTGCGATATCGTTAATGACGCCTGATGTGCGTCACTAACAACGTGACCCCGATGACAAAATATACGATATCGTAGCGTGTAAAGCCCCCTTTAAGTCTACCTTCAACCTTAAACACTATGAAATCCAGCATCACCAAATTACCGCCGAACGTGTAGCCTCCCATGACGGTCACAAGTGGGAGCAGCAATGAAAGACATATTGGTTCTCATGATTTTTCCCAAAAATAGAAAAGCGACGATGGTAGAATTCTCGGCTAAAATTCAGTAAAAAGCAGCAACAGTGAGCGAGAGGTGACATCATCATCATCATCAACATCACTGTGACTGCACAATAGCATATAATATGGATTAATATCTCAAACCTTCCCCCCTTATGTTATTATAGGTCAGTTCATTAACTTACCCTAAAAATTTATAGTACGGAGCACAATATGATTAGGGTTATCGGATTACAGCAAATACAGCTAAAATACTCGGGCACGTAGTAATTCTATGACATATACGTATAATCACATAATGTATAACAAATAATTGCCATTGTTGGATCGTCCGGGAACCAGGGCTGGTGGACAGCAGTGAGAGCGGGCGGAGGGCGGCGGACAGAGCGGGCGGAGGGCGGCGGACAGAGACAACTCCAAAGGAAGTTCTATTAGATTTTGTACTTACAAATGGATAGATTATCAGATGTGACTGCGGCGGGGACCTAATGTCTTAGTGATTGCCTATCAATGTGATTTACTGGACTGCTATATAAAAAGGGCTTAGATTTTAAAAAATGCTGACACAAACCATAGGAAAGGATAAAGGCAACGGAAGGAATGGTGGGATTTATTTAGAACATTAATAATTCTGTGCATCGGAGGCTGGATAGTCACACGAAGCGGCTTTGTAGCGGCTGTGTCCAGACAGTGCGGTTTTATCTTTTTTTTTATGCATTTTGAGTGCAGATTTGAAGTTTCCTGATGGCAGCGAAGTGAATGAGAATCCTGAAGTCTCGTGCACACGTTGAGTATTTTCTCCTTGCAGATTTAATCTGCAGCATTTCAATTCATTTAGGATTTTTCCTACAGATCTAATGAATGGGAAAAATCTGCACATATAAAGTGTTGCAAAAACGCACCAAAAGGGTGGCAAAAAAAAGCCCCACATTTTTGCTGTTGCATTTTTTCGGCCAAGAGATGCAGAAATGGTGCAGACCTTTTTTTTGCACCAAATACTAAACGTGTGCACAGTCCATATATACATATACATATATACATATATATACATATACATATACACATATACATATACACACACACACATATACACATACATGCACACACAAACTAAAATAGTGCAGGAAGACAGGAGGTAAAATCCATAAAATGTGAGAATATTAAAACAAAAAATAATTTAGGTCTGAACTGTTGCTACTTCCTTCTGCTGCTTTTTACAGATTTTAAGTTTTGCTGTATACTCTAATTACATTATGAGAAAATCAGCATGTTGACCTGCCCCCATGATTTACACTGCAGCTCTGCTTTCTTCAGGCTGTGCTGTATGAGCATGAGCTCACTAGAAAGAGCGCGGATTTTCAGTACAGAAAGGATATAATAAAAAAACAAAGTAAAGTACATAAACAAATGGTAAGTAAAATATGGTTGTATTGTTAGGGACAGTACATGGTAATGTAAGCAGAACATTGGACAGACACTTAGGATTTACATACGATCTTCGGAGACAACCTTACCTTGGACATGAAGTCTCGCTGCAGCGATGTCCATTCCGACCTGTGACACTCCGCGCTGCAGTCTGTATATTAATGGCCTCGCTCAACTGGATTCCTACATAAAGTTCAAAAGAAATACATATTAACTTCATAACCATCTTACAAAATGTAATACATCAGATTACATGGATTTGCAAATACATCTATGTGCGCTGTGTATGGGAGACATCATCGCAGCTCATCTCCACCCACCAGCTCAGAGACAACTGAAAATAAGGCCATGTTCATACATCAATGTGACTGTTACAATCAACAAGAAAGAGACTGATTTTTTTTCTTAGCTGTGTCTTAATTGCTTATGTTTTTTCCTCATCTCTTTTTTCTCCTCTGAAGCAGGCACTGTCTGGAGTTTTTATTCACGGACTCTTAACAATTTATCAGTTAAAATCAGATGAAACTCAGATACATCTCTGCTGTACACATTCTGTCATTCATTTTACACAGACCCCCATGGCCTAGTGATGAGGTCTGATCCAAAAACCGGATGTGAACAGGGCCGGCTCGGATCTATGGACCTGAGACCCGGAACAGTTTTTAAAACTTTTGTGTGTATGGATCAATGAAACTCTATGGGTCAGTGTGCGGTCTGAGAAAAAAAAATATTGGTTGGTGCTAGGACACGTCACTCTAATATATGAATATAAGAGGGAAAAAAACTGGTGAAAAATACAAGGTAAAAGTCATAAAATGGCCAGAAATACTGTTACTCCTCCACACACATGATGTCACGGCTGTGTCACGTGTGACAGTCATGTGGTTCCTGGCTATAGAAGGTCACAGTGGATGTACAGAATGCTCCCTGACTTTCCACTGTTCCTGCTGTCAGTACTCATTGGTATAGGTAGCTTTCCTGCTAGATTCATCTCTCTCCCTTTTGGATCCAGCAGGAGCTCGACTTCCTCCCAGCTGTTGATTGTCAGTATTCCCTGGGTGTTTATATACCCCTTCTTTCCTTTGGACTGGTTCTGGCGATATTTTCAGTTCCTTCAAGCCGAGGTTGCAACCAGGTGGCTTGTACTCCTCTGTGGTATTGTTGCTGAAAGCTATGCTGAACTTCTACCTGAGTCATCTAATGATAAAGTAGTTCATGCGTTTTCCCTCCGTGTGTCTGCCTTGTGTCTTCTATAGTTGTTTAGTGGGGTTGACGGAGAGCTCATAACATCAATTCTCTATTTAGGGTCCAGCAGTAGGGATACCTAGGGTCAGGTATACTTGTGTCACACCAGTGGTTAACATTTTAATTGATCAGGTGTTCACCAATGGAACAATACAGGCCCCTTTAAATAATTCTCCCCCACACTTCGTTTTATATCAACCTGATGAAGATATTGTGCATATCGAAACACGTTGTGGCTGATAGTTCAGTAAAAATTATTGTTGCTATCTATTACATTGTGGCCTCCGTAGCGCTCTATCAGACCGTGCTTTTTTTCCCTTCATTTGGGTCAGGTATATGGCTCTGCGCATAGGTGCGGAACCTATCTAGGGTTGTGAGGGACCCCAGGAACCAGTGGTAGGTTTGGTCAGGTGTCACCATCTTGCCTCTCTCTAGACACAGGGTTTCTCTTCCCTTCCGCTGTGCACTTGGTACTTCCCCATACCTAGCGTAACACACAACCACATATTCTGAAAAGTCGCCTGAAATGACAATTGTGGGCACATCTGCATAGATAGTGCTTAGGGGTACTTTGCACACTACGACATCGCAAGCCGATGCTAGCGATGCCGAGCGCAATAGTCCCCACACCTGTCGCAGCTGCGATATCTTGTGATAGCTGCCGTAGTGAACATTATCGCTACGGCAGCTTCACATGCACTCACCTGCCCTGCGACGTCGCTCTGGCCGGCAAACCGCCTCCTTCCTAAGGGGGCGGGTCGTGCGGCGTCACAGCGACGTCACACAGCAGGCGGCCAATAGAAGCGGAGGGGCGGAGATAAGCGGGACATAACATCCCGCCCACCTCCTTCCTTCCTCATTGCAGCCGGGATGCAGGTAAGGCGATGTTACACGCTCCTGCGGCTTCACACACAGCGATGTGTGCTGCCGCAGGAACGAGGAACTACATTGTAACATTGGTCCTTCTAAAATTATGGAAATGACTGACGCTACACCGGTCATACGATTGACACTTTTGCGCTCGTTAATCGTAGTAAAAAGGATTCACATACACCAATGTCGACAGTGACGCCGGATGTGCGTCACTTTCGATTTGACCCCCACCGACATCGCACCTGCTATGTCGTAGTGTGCAAAGTACCCCTTAAAGTGGACTCGAAATTGGCCAAAAGTGACTTGTACCAATAAGGAAAGGTGTCGCATACGTAAGGTGTAGCGCTTAATTGGTCTTTCATTAGAATACAAATGCATTTTTATTTTCTACATCTAAAACACAAGAAAACAAACATGAAACGAATGCGGTTTTAATTTCCACCTAATGCGAGCGCGGTACATATCTTTGGTTAATTTGCTGTTATGATTATCAGCTTGTAATGTGGAGATTACGCCATGTCATTTTATGCAGAGTATAATCATATTTTCCAGCTTTATACCTTGACAACAGTCAAAGTCCAGAACAGACGCAGTTTTCTAATCAACTTTAACCACAAGAAATTCGAGAGAAAAATAGTCTGAAACTTGTCCGCGCGCCCGTTCTATTGTGGAATTTTCACAATCACGGCCTCTACCACGTTTCCTTCTTACCGGGACCCTGAAGATTGACTAACTTTCTTTTTTTTTTTTTTTCTTCTTTTTAATGAAAAAAAATCCTGAACTTGTTCCACATTTCTTAATTTCGAGACAAGGTACAAAAGTTTAGGAAAAGCAGCTAATTGTTAAATAACAAAGGCGACTGTAAAGATCCATTCCAGATAGGGACGGAGCCAAAAATGGAGCCAAATGTGTCAACACGGCTACCAAGAGACCTTGTGTCATTTTAAGCAAATATTGTGGCGTTTCCATGACAATCCCTGTTTTGAATACGCTTCTTGCTCACATTTTGAAAGAAAAAAAAAATGTCCCTTCCTGTTTGCTACTTAATAAGCAGATTTTAGTATTGTGGGTTAGCAAAAAAAGTAATAAATGGAGGTTAAAAATGATGCGGCGCTGGAAACCGGGGATAAAGGGGGCAAAATACGTTCTATTAGAATCACCGAAATATAACTAGAAAACTGAACGTCCATGAAAATGTAAAGATAGAGCTGAAATCATCCATACAATTAGCATGAAGACAATCAGGAGGCTGAAGCCTCCGGGGTTATTTCAGGTCTTTTCAGAAACCTGGAAGAGAAATTGCTCAGGACCAAGGTGAAAAAATCCCTCTGCCACATTGTTACAGAAGCTGCTGTGCGGTTACTCTAAAAACTTAGGACAAAAACTGAATAAGCCTATGTGTGTACACTGCAGTTTTGTTTCTTCAGGGAAAACAAACCCCAACAAAAAAAAAACAAAACCTGTTTTTTTGTGCTTTTTTTGCCGGCTTTTTTTATAGCATTGTCAATGGCAAAACGCAAGGAAAAATGCAGAAAAGAAGGGACATGCTGCTGCTTCTTTTTTTCTGCAACCAAAACTGCAGGCAAAAAAGAAGAAGCGTGCGCACAGCCTTTCAGCTTTCCCATAGACTTTGTTGGGAAACATGCAGTTGAGGATCACAAACTGCACCAAAAATGCAGCAAAAAAAAGCAGTGTGTGTACAAGGCCTTAGGCTGTGCGTGCACACTAAGTTTTTGGTGCAGAAATTTTCTGCACCTTCTGGCAGAAAAACACACCAAAAGCATTTTTTTTTGGTGCGTTTTGTGCCATGCGTTTTCTAGGGAAATCAATGGTTGGAAGGGCTACAAAATGCAGTAAAAAACCGTACCAACAATTGACATGCTGCTCTTTTTTGTGCACTCAAAACTGCAAGGAAAAAAAAAAAAAAACAACGTGCGAGCACTTCAGAATTCTCACGGACTTTGCTGACTTGGGCCACAAACTGCACCGTGCGCACAAGGCTTAAAACTGTAAAAAAAATCAAAAAATCAAAAGGATAAACATTATTTTCACACTTTTGGTACTTTTTATTATTTTACATTGTCTAGATGAGTTGCTTTAATTTTTATTCGTTAATAAAGACATGGAAATATTGGCCTGTTTAGAAGTAAACCACTAATCCCCTCCCCCAGCACAAACAAAAACTCAAATGTATACAATTATCTAAGAATTATCTAATTTTCACCAATTTTTCTAAATTCATAATCAATTTCTCCGGCGGATGATGCCCCCTCATCTCTTAATTGACCCAGCTTACTAATCAAAGAGGCACAAGATATTAAAAGATGCTATTTTTTTGTGCCTATGGGACATGTGCCAAAATTGGCTACTTTGTTAGGCTACTTAAATTTGTTAATAAGTCCCCCCAACTCCCAATGAGAAAAAAATGGCCAGATAATAGCCAATATGGTGGGCGACCGCTATCTGCTTCCCACCCCGGTCTCTTCCGAGCGTTATGGCCGCACATCCACACGTGAGGATGATCAGTCGCCAGAGTCACTTAGGCTACTTTCACACATCCGGCTTGAGCCCTGCGGCTCAATCTGGCTGTGCAAGCTATGCAACGGATGCGGTGAAAACACCGCATCCTTTGCATAAGTTTTTCCCATGCGGCCCGCCCGGTTTTTGCCGCTTGCGGCATGCTACTGAGCATGCGCAGTGGCAAAAACCGCATGCGGCGGCCGAATGCGGTATTTGCCGCATCGCGCCGCATCCGGCCGCCATAGGCATGCATTGAGAGATGCGCCGCATCGGCCGAATGCGGCGCGATGCGGTGTTTTTTGCCGGAGCAAAAAACGTTGCAGGGGACGTTCGATCTGGCCGCCGCATCGGCTAAACCTGCCGCATGCGGCCAAAACCGGACCGAATGCAAGCCCCTGCGGCACAATACGGCACTAATGTAAGTCTATGCAAAAAAAAAACGCCACCGGCGTTTCAAAAGCTGGTGGCGGTTTTTCTGCAGAACGCCGTATTGTGCCGCAGAGCAAAAATCCGGATGTGTGAAAGCAGCCTTACTCAGGACTTTTACAACTGGAAATTGCAAGTTTGTTGCTACAATCGCTTTAACATTTACAGGAAAAATAAAGTACAAAGTTGTTACCAACCGAGAAGCCAAATAGAACGTGCACGAGTTAAGGGCTCAGCTCTATATATAAGCATCGGTTTACTAAAAATGTTTTATTTGGAGGAGTTTTGCATTTTATAGCATTTAACTATGTATGATGAATTCCCCGGTTGCTTATTAACCCTACGCGAGGCCAAATGTGCAGATCCTGGAGAAAGGACAAGATTCGAATATCGTGCAAAACATGGAAATCATTTTTTAATAATAAACAAATAAAATATTTATGAGGCCCAAATTGCTGGACAAAAATTTTATTTCAGCCTGAATAAAGCAGCTTAATTATTACCACAATTAAATTTTTACTTAAAGACGTTTTCTTTCTGGAACGATGGTATTTTCTCACTAAATACAGAAATGCTCAACAGTGAGAGGAAGACGTGACTTCTCGTGCAAACGTCCTCAGGATGGATGATAGGCCAAAATTACTCAAGTTGCGATGGATCGGCCTAAAACTGCAGCTCACAGCAACTTTGGCGGCTAAAATAAAATATCTGCATTGGATGGGATGAGTCTCTGTATAGGTGTAGCGCCAGCGTCTCTGTAGAGACACCAACTTACTCACTGCCCCAGCCGGGTCGCGTTCTCCCCAGCCCATCTACGTGTGCTGCTGCCTCCTCCTCCAGGGCCCTGTACATGCCGCACATGGTTCCCAGGAGTGCACCTAAAACACATGTGTGCACACCATCCCTCTTCCTAAAGAGCCGGCATGCTCAACCTATGGCTGAGAGGCACTGTGTATGTAAGGCATACTCCCATTAGGGGAGGTGCCTGTGCAATACCCCCAGTCTGCTACCTAGCTAGTTGTCAGGTCCTGAGCTCCTGCCCTATTGTCCCTGTCTCCAGTACCTGATTTCCCACACCTGGTTATCCCTATCGTGCCCACCATTCCTATCCGTACCCTCCTATCCTGCCTGCCTGAGTCACTCCGCCTATACCACAGTACGTCACCTGTCCTGGGCATCAGCTACCTCACTTTGGGCCCTTAGTTAAACCCCTCCAACTAAAGGGTAAGCCCGGGTCCCCGTATGGTCTAGTGGTTCCACAAGTCCCGCTTGCTGCCACTACACCAGCCACGAGCATTACAATAGCTCCTGTCTATGAAATAAAAATTCCTCCCCAACTTTTGCCCAAGACATAGGTGTGATAACTAATCTTACTACATTAGAAGTATGGGGTCCATAATTAAATTTGATCTCTTTTTGAGTGCCGGACCCCCAAGCAATCCAGCTGGGTGACGGACACCAAGGCCCTTGGGTCACTAATCTCCGGGCACCCAGCTTCAAAAGACTTATTCCACTGCTTTCAACACAGCAGTAATTCTCCATTTCTATAGATTAATAAAAAAAAAAATGAAAAAAAATTTGGCAGTGGATGTTGGAGATTGTAATGTGAATAAACAAATGAACAAAGACTTGGAAAGATCTACACAAAGAATGAAATGTTCCCTTCCCTCTCTGCGCCACAGACCTGCACTGTCTTACATAAGGCAGGACTGGGTGGAACGTAAATTCCAAACCGATTTCTTCCCATTTATTTACTATAAATACAGATTAGCAAAAATGAATGCTCTTTTTTATTATTCCCACGCCCGGTTGTTTTCTGAGACACCTGTTCTCAGCCTTAAAAGAGAAGCTGGAAGGTGCTGGAGGAAGCCTGGCAAAACTGGGGGTTGGAGAGATATATACATGGAACTTGCGAAGATCAGGAATATATTTTACAATGTAAAGATCAACAAAAAAAACTAATTATACGCTGCAAAAACACAAAGTATCCAGATCCACTGCAGGAGAGGAAAAGCTGCCAATTTACCTAATCCAATGTCTATAAAAGGCGAGCTGAGACACATCGGCCACATTCTGGTTTATTCACCGGTGACGTGCAATATTCTCATTCAGTCCATATCATCCAGGTGAAACTCTGCAACCCAGTTTACACCATGCATCTCCTCAACCTCGAAAACAAAAAAAGAAAGTAAAGCAGTCCCCCAATGTAAAAAGACACTGAGCCTGGTCTATGTCACACATATTTCGGCTCAATATGGATCGTTTTAAAACTATAGTTTTCCATAAAAACCAAAGAAAAAAGTTTTAAAAGTTTTGGACAAGTTGCATAATGAAAGTCAACAAACAAATTCTACCGTCTCCTTTCACAAGTTTATTAAAATACAGTTCTCAAAATAAACAAAACACACATTTGTTTCACCTCATTTATTTTTATATATATTTTATTTTTTTTTAATGTGTTGTCAGTGGTTCACCTGATGCTAAAGGCCCGGGGCAGCTCTCAAAGGTTGTCTCAGACACATACGAAAAGAACTTTTCCCCCATTGTTAATAAACACAGCCAGATATGCTAAATATTTGACAAGTGCATGTGATTTTTGGGTTTTCTCTTCGACTTATAAATACATTTGTGTGTGTAAAGCTTTATACATCCTAAAAGGTCCCAAGCCTGGTAGAATAAAAGGACGCTTGGGGTATTTACAGCAGACCCTAATACAGCTGTAATAGTGGGCACAACCAACAATCTGCCACTGAAAGGTGGGTGGGTTATCGCCTGAATTGCGTTAGTCATATGCTGCGCGTAGATCTTGAGGATGAGGAGAACAGATCGCTCTGGAGCCTCAGCGTTTCATCACGACTTCTCTTCTTCAGATGGTTCCTAAAACTGACGTCAGTATCAAGGTCGGTCCCTTAGGTGATGATATCCTGATCTTTGCAGTTCAACAGAATTGTAAAACTGTATGTACAGTGACAAATTCCACGGAAAATACAGAATACAGAGCAGCCAAGTGGTAATTATTTAGAGATATGACACATTATCTTATCTTTGCTGCCTTCACTAAAATCTGAGAAGGAAGTATTCCCTCCACCGAGTCCTCCGCCATAAATTAGACAAGACTCCAAGTTCCCTCATTTTCATAGCAATCCATAAATCCTTAAAAGGATGGTGGCATCAAAAAACGACGAGTTTTTATTAAACATACTCTATGTACGGGTCAAAGGTTTTCTTTATTCTTATTGAAATATCCACATTGTAGATTCAGACTGAAGGCAGCAAAACAACAATGTAACACACGGAGGCAAAGCGGAAAAAAACAAGTATGAAACAAGCCAGAATGTGTGCCAAACCTTAGATTCCTCACAATATTCCTGCTTTTACTCTGACGTCAGCTTTACACCCCCTTGGCATTTTCTCCAGCATCTTCATCAGGTCGTCACCAGCAGTGGTCATAACAGTCTTGAAAGAGTTCCCAGAGGTGCTGAGCATTTGTGGGCTGCTTTTCCTTTACTATCCATCCAACTCATCCCAAACCATCTCAATAGGGTACTAGAGATTGGTGAGGATGCCATGTCCTCTGATGTAGCCTCCATCACTCCCTTTCTTTACCACAAGGTCATTACATAGCCTGGGGATGCATTTTGGATCATTGTCCTGTTTTAGCACAAACGTTAGTCCCAACAAGAGTAACCAGGCGGGATGGCATGAAGTTGCAGAATGCAGTAGTCGCCATGCTGGGGAAGTGTGTCATGAATTTGGAATAAAACAGAAGCAGAGTCACCAGCAGAGCAATCCCGCACCATCAAACCTTCCCTTAACATTTCTGCAGCTGAATGGCGCGCTTCTTGGTACCAAAAATCTAAACATGTTAACTCCTCAGACAACACTACAGATTTCCACTGATCTAATGTTCGGTCTTTGTATTGCTTAGACCAAACCAGTCTCTTGTTGGTGGTCTTCAGTTGAGGCTTCTTTGCAGTAATTCGACCATAAAGTCCTGCTTATCACAGTCTTCTCTGGAAAGTTGAGATGTAACTGCTACTTAATGTCTATGCATCATTTATGAGGGCTTCTAATTGAGGTTCTGTCAGTTTGTGATTTTTTTAGACTGGTAACTTTGATGAGCTTATCCTCTGCAGCAGAGGTAATTTTTGTTCTTCCTTTGCTGGGGCGATCCTTATGAGAGTCAGTTTGTGTCTACCAATTGAGGTTTTTCAGGACTGCACTTTAGAATATCTTCAAAATTTAAGCTATTTTCAGGACTGACTGACCTTTATGTCATAGTAGTGATGGACTGTCGGTTCTCTTTTCCTAGTTGATGGTTCTTAGAACAATCATAGAATAAGGCTCAGCACTGAATGAAGCCATGTATCAGCACAGCCCCTGCGAAACTCACCATGTTCACAAACAATTTATTGAGGCCAGTGATTTCACAAATGACAAATCATTCCCAGGCATCTGCCGGTAGGTTAGAAGTAAACCTCAACAGCTTACCTCATGCCCGTGTTTGCAAAGTTTCCCCTCTGAGACTCCTCCGACTACGGGGACGCTTGTTGACCTCAACAAGTAAAACATTACAATCTCAAACAGACATGCGCAGTCCAGCAGGTAGAATATAAAAAAAAAAAAAATCTTCTTTCGTAATTAAATAAATAGTGCAGATATAAACACGCTCTGGGGACATCCTAGGCAAATGGTCATTGTTGCCTATTTGTTTCAATCACTAAAAAAGTGCCATTAACTCTAAAATGAAACTTTTACTACAATATGTAACAAAGGAAGAAAAAAAATAAAATAAAAACCTCATCCCAGATTTTTCCTGCCAGACCTTCTGTGATGTTTTCATCTCTGTGTCTGTCTGGCACTTAAGTCTCAGAAGTGTTTGGAAGTTCCTTTGCAGGATAGTCCCCTAGACCCATCGCCTTGTCATCTGCGCGCTGATTAGAAGGTCTGCTCCTAGACGAAACGCGGTTCCGGGTATTTTTTTTGTTGTTTTTTTTTAATTCCTTGAAGTTTCCTCTTTAATTGTTAAGTCTGGATAATCCCTGAAACAAGGCCTGCTCTTAATTTCCCTCTGATGTTCGGTGTTCTGTTTTTGGTTGTGTGGTTATCACACCTCTGTTTTGCAGGTTTAAAAGCAGAAAGTTAATGCCCTTTTATTTCAGGGTGGCGGCGTGTAAGGACTTATTCAGTAGACTGCAGCGACAATGGAGAGAGGGTTGTATGTTCTCGGCAGCCTTCCTCTGTCAGCTCTCCAAGCAGCAGGGCCACACATGAAGTGCCTGTGGGAATCTGGCTGAAGGACAGGCACACTCCATCCTGGAACTTTTAACGGGGTTTTCCCCAGGTGTAAATTGCTCGTAAAACAGTTCCTCTAAGTGGATTTACAATTTCTACTTTATTTATAACATTTACAGGGGGATGACTATAAACCAGGCTGTGGAGCCCGTATGCGTGGGACCATACCTCCGAAACGTCCCGTCCTAGAATCCAAGGAAATGGGCAATGACCGCTATGAAGAACAAAGCATCTAAGAAAATGAATGAAAACATATTCCATCAGTTAGGCCAATGATACAATATAATTCCCACTTTCACAATTCGCAGAGAAGATCTCCTGTTTGAAATGTATTGTCAGGCGCAAGACCATAGCGATGAGCGACGTGGGGCCAAGGTGCAAGGTTCAGGGGTCCGGGCACAGATGGCGGAGCACCGAACGCTGCACTCTGATCCCGCAGTTGTTGCCCTATCTAACCCAGACAATGACAGCTACATTTGCTACTATATTGATTGGGCAGTGTTATTTAGGCCTTATTCTGTGCATGTTATTTGAGGACTGATTGTCTCCTGAATTAGTGTATTATTTGGATACTGCACTATAACAAAAGTGAGTACACCCCTCATATTTTTGTAAATATTTTATATATTTTCATGGGACAACACTGAAGATATAACCCTTTGATACAATATACAGTATCAGTGTGCAGCATGTATAACTAAATGTGGTGCCGTCTAAATAATTCAACACAGCCATTAATGTCTAAACCGCTGGCAGCAAAAGTGAGTACACCCCTAAGTGAAAATGGCCACATTTTGCCCAATTAGCCATTTTCCCTGCTCCTGTGTCATGTGAGTCATTAGTGTTACAGGGTGTGAGGTGTGAATGGGGAGCAGGGGTGTTACATTTGGTGTTATCCCTCACACTCTCTCATACTGGTCACAGGAAGATCAACATGGCTCCTCATGGCAAAGAATTCTTGCAGGATCTGAACTAAAGAATCATTGCTCTACATAAAGATGGCCAAGACTATAAGAAGATTGCTAACACCCTGAAACTGAGCTGCAGCACGGTGGCCAAGACCATACAGCAGATAAGACCGAATCCATTCAGAACAGGCCTCGCCATGGTCGACCACAGAAGCTGAGTGCACGTGCCCAGCGTCATAGCCAGACGTCTGCTTTTCAAAATAGACGTAGGAGTGCTGCCAGCATTGCTGCAGAGGTTACAGGGGTGTGGGGTCCGCCTGTCAGAGCTCAGACCATACCCCGCACACTGCAGAGGTTACAGGGGTGTGGGGTCCGCCTGTCAGTGCTCAGACCATACGCCTCACACTGCAGAGGTTACAGGGGTGAGGGGTCTGCCTGTCAGTGCTCAGACCATACAACGCACACTGCAGAGGTTACAGGGGTGGGGGTCCGCCTGTCAGTGCTCAGACCATACGCCACATACTGCAGAGGTTACAGGGGTGAGGGGTCCGCCTGTCAGTGCTCAGACCATACACCACACACTGCAGAGGTTACAGGGGTGAGAGGTCTGCCTGTCAGTGCTCAGACCATACACCACACACTGCAGAGGTTACCGGGGTGAGGGGTCCACCTGTCAGTGCTCACACCATACGCCACATACTGCAGAGGTTACAGGGGTGAGGGGTCTGCCTATCAGTGCTCAGACCATACGCAGCACACTGCAGAAATTACAGGGGTGAGGGGTCTGCCTGTCAGTGCTCAGACCATACACCACACACTGCAGAGGTTACCGGGGTGAGGGGTCCGCCTGTCAGTGCTCAGACCATACACCACACACTGCAGAGGTTACAGGGGTGAGGGGTCTGCCTGTCAGTGCTCACACCATACGCCACATACTGCAGAGGTTACAGGGGTGAGGGATCCGCCTGTCAGTGCTCAGACCATACGCAGCACACTGCAGAAATTACAGGGGTGAGGGGTCTGCCTGTCAGTGCTCAGACCATACACCACACACTGCAGAGGTTACAGGGGTGAGGGGTCTGCCTGTCAGTGCTCACACCATACGCAGCACACTGCAGAAATTACAGGGGTGAGGGGTCTGCCTGTCAGTGCTCAGACCATACACCACACACGGAGGAGACCGCCTGTCAGTGCTCAGAACATATGCCGCACAATGCATCACATTGCTCTGCATGTCTGTCGTCCCAGAAGGAATCTTCTTTTAAAGATGATGGACAAGAAAGTCCTCAAAAAGTGTGCTGAAGACAAGTAGTGTAACAAAAAGGAGACAGTTGCACTCTGTTGTGCTACATGTGGAACAATGAATATAGGAATATAGACATGCATTACTGCTATGAAAAATATGTAAAAATTGAGATACTTCGCAAACAAAAATGCGGTATGATCAGACCATGTCCCTGCATGGTCAGACACAGCCATTACACAGTACACAGCAGGGGCACATATAGAAGATCTCAGCATAGGAATTTTTTTAAACACTTCCAATTGTGTTATTATGTCAAGATCTATTAATTAAACTCAACTTTATTTATGGAAAAACCCCTTTAATGTGAAAGCAACCCCTTTGCCCTGCATCAAAAATAGAGCGGAAAAACACTTGTGTATTAAAAAAAAGTATAAAAACATTCTTGGGAATGAAAATACTCATCTTCAAAGCGGCATAACAGAAACGAAACTAATACAAAAAAGGATAAAATTAGAATATTGACAACTCCGTGAAGAAGAGACGGACTGTCACTACGAGCCATCGGGCCCCTGCTAAGTATATTATCCAGACAAGTATGGAAGTGTTAAAATGGCTGGTGGAAGGATTCTACAAAAACACTCAGCAAATATGACATGGCAAATCCAAGATCTGCGTCCCAGATCAGAAGCATGAAGACATAGCAGCGCGTCCCTCCCCAATCAATACCACAGAATGGAAGTCAGGCAGTAAACATGGCAGCAGAAGGAAATCAATGAGCCCTGGCAGATCGGATCCCTTTAACTTCCAGGGATCAGTAACTCTAAGAGAAATCAATCCTTAGGCTGCTAAGCAGACGCAGAGCTGCCCGAAGAGGCACGGAAGATAGTAATAGCTCAGCCTCGCGCAGAGGAAGACACAAACTAAGGGCTGCCGCGATTACAACTTGGGCTTTTCACTACAGAGTTTGGATTTTTGCTCCTATTCTATTCATAAGTAATAAACCTTCCTATGCGACATTCACCGAGTCCTACATTATCTTCATCTCTTCCCAGCAGTCACTGTTCCAACCAGTTATTGAGACAATAATAATCTGCACTGAAACCGTCCTAACCAGAATAAAAATAAATACATTAATGATGTGACCCAAGCTCCCGACAGAAGAGCAAATTCCGACATTATGAATGTGTTTCCTAATAATTAGGTGTGGCTGATTGGTATCTGATCTATGTCAGTAAAAACACCCAAAAAGAAAAGATTAGTAAATCTAGGGCAATGTCTGCGAGAATATCCTCATTCTTCTCAAGTCCATTCTTATTTTGTGTACTACTGGATGGGCAGAGGAGGCAGGGGGACAGTGGCGGTGAGGGACAGCAGCAGCAGGGGGACAGCGGCGGTGAGGGACAGCAGCAGCAGGGGGACAGCGGTGGTGAGGGACAGCAGCAGCAGGGGGACAGTGGCGGTGAGGGACAGCAGCAGCAGGGGGACAGCGGCGGTGAGGGACAGCAGCAGCAAGGGGACAGCGGCGGTGAGGGACAGCAGCAGCAGGGGGACAGCGGTGGTGGTGGACAGCGGTGGCAGGGGGATAGCGGCGGTGAGGGACAGCAGCAGCAGGGAAACAGCGGCAGTGAGGGACAGCAGCGGCAGGGGGACAGCGGCGGTGAGGGACAGCAGCAGCAGGGGGACAGCGGCGGTGGTGGACAGCGGCAGCAGGGGGATAGCGGCGGCAGGGGGACAGCAGCAGCAGGGGGACAGCGGCGGTGAGGGACAGCAGCAGCAGGGAAACAGCGGCAGTGAGGGACAGCAGCGGCAGGGGGACAGCGGCGGTGAGGGACAGCAGCAGCAGTGGGACAGCGGCGGTGGTGGACAGCGGCAGCAGGGGGATAGCGGCGGCAGGGGGACAGCAGCAGCAGGGGGACAGCGGCGGTGAGGGACAGCAGCAGCAGGGAAACAGCGGCAGTGAGGGACAGCAGCGGCAGGGGGACAGCGGCGGTGAGGGACAGTAGCAGCAGGGGGACAGCGGCGGTGGTGGACAGCGGCGGCAGGGGGATAGCGACGGCAGGGGGACAGCAGCAGCAGGGGGACAGTGGCGGTGAGGGACAGCAGCAGCAGGGAAACAGCGGCAGTGAGGGACAGCAGCGGCAGGGGGACAGTGGCGGTGAGGGACAGCAGCGGCAGGGGGATAGCGGCGGTGGTGGACAGCAGCAGCACGGGGATAGCGGTGGCAGGGGGATAGCAGTGGCAGGGGGATAGCAGTGGCAGGGGGATAGCGGCGGCAGGGGGACAGCAGGGGGACAGTGGCGGTGAGGGACAGCAGCGGCAGGGGGATAGCGGTGGTGGTGGACAGCAGTGGCAGGGGGATAGCAGTGGCAGGGGGACAGCAGCGGCAGGGGGATAGCGGCGGTGGTGGACAGCAGCGGCAGGGGGATAGCGGCGGTGGTGGACAGCAGCGGCAGGGGGATAGCAGTGGCAGGGGGATAGCGGTGGTGAGGGACAGCAGCAGCAGGGGGACAGCGGCGGTGGTGGACAGCAGCGGCAGGAAGATAGCGGCGGTGAGGGACAGCAGCGGCAGAGGGATAGCGGCAGTGAGGGACAGCAGTGGCAGGGGGATAGCGGCGGTGAGGGACAGCAGCGGCAGGGGGATAGCGGCGGTGAGGGACAGCAGCGGCAGGGGGATAGCGGCGGTGAGGGACAGCAGCGGCAGGGGGATAGCGGCGGTGAGGGACAGCAGCGGCAGGGGGATAGCGGCGGTGAGGGACAGCAGCGGCAGGGGGATAGCGGCGGCAGGGGGACAGCAGCAGAAGGGGGATAGCGGCAGGGGGATAGCGGCGGTGAGGGACAGCAGCGGCAGGGGGATAACGGCAGCAGGGGGACAGCAGCGGCAGGGGGATAGCGGTGGTGGACAGCAGCGGCAGGGGGATAACGGCAGCAGGGGGACAGCAGTGGCAGGGGGATAGCAGTGGTGGTGGACAGCAGCGGCAGGGGGATAGCGGCGGTGGTGGACAGCAGCGGCAGGGGGATAGCGGCGGTGGGGGACTGCAGCGGCAGGGGGATAGCGGCGGTGGTGGACAGCAGCGGCAGGGGGATAGCGGCGGTGGTGGACAGCAGCGGCAGGGGGATAGCGGCGGTGGTGGACAGCAGCGGCAGGGGGATAGCGGCGGTGGTGGACAGCAGCGGCAGGGGGATAGCGGCGGCAGGGCGATAGCGGCGGCAGGGGGATAGCGGCGGTGGTGGACAGCAGCGGCAGGGGGACAGTGGCGGCAGGGGGATAGCGGCGGTGGTGGACAGCAGCGGCAGGGGGATAGCAGTGGTTGGGAACAGCAGTGGCAGGGGGATAGCGGCGGTGGGGGACAGCAGCGGCAGGGGGATAGCGGCGGTGGTGGACACCAGCGGCGGTGGGGAGACAGTGGACACCATGCTCGACCAGATTCTAATGGGGGTGATTTAGCATTATTATAAATGCCATGCCCCTTACAGTGGTGACTGCTGACTCTATAGACTAAAAGGCAACTTTAACAAACATGGTCTTCAAACACTTTTTTTGCCACCATGATTAGACATTTGAAGTCGAATCACAAATTCACAAGAGAAACTGCTGCACTCCCAGTGACTGCTGCTACCAGTCCTAGCTACTTGTAGGCGCTGTAAGAAACTGCAGCAATTTGGCTGCAACTCGTGATATACAGAATTATTATGGGATGCTATTTTCTTTATTTTTTTATGGACAACCCTTCAAAAAGCCCGATGCATTTGTTCCACAATGACTATGCAAATACTGAGCGCATAGCAGAAGTGTCCATTTTATCAGTCAATGATGATGAACTAATTAAGAAAATTGTTTATCTGGGCACAAGGAGCACGAGATCACCTGTATGTGTGTGATGCTCCAAGAGAAATCGCTGTCTGCAGAGAGAGCAGCAGTCTCATACAATGCCGGATATGTATCCAACATATGCAGTAGAGATGCTCTATGAGGGCCGTCTCACACAATGCCGGATATGTATCCAACATATGCAGTAGAGATGCTCTATGGGGGCCGTCTCATATAAGGCCAGATATGTATCCAACATACGCAGTAGAGATGCTCTATGGGGGCAGTCTCCTACAATGCCGGATATGTACCCAACATACGCAGTAGAGATGCTCTATGGAGGCCGTCTCATACAATGCCGGATATGTACCCAACATACGCAGTAGAGATGCTCTATGGAGGCCGTCTCATACAATGCCGGATATGTATCCAACATACGCAGTAGAGATGCTCTATGGGGGCCGTCTCATACAATGCCAGATATGTACCCAACATACGCAGTAGAGATGCTCTATGGGGGCAGTCTCATACAATGCCGGATATGTATCCAACATACACAGTAGAGATGCTCTATGGGGGCCGTCTCATACAATGCCGGATATGTATCCAACATACACAGTAGAGATGCTCTATGGGGGCCGTCTCATACAATGCCGGATATGTACCCAACATACGCAGTAGAGATGCTCTATGGGGGCAGTCTCATACAATGCCAGATATGTACCCAACATACGCAGTAGAGATGCTCTATGGGGGCCTTCTCATACAATGCCAGATATGTATCCAACATACACAGTAGAGATGCTCTATGGGGGCAGTCTCATACAATGCCGGATATGTATCCAACATACACAGTAGAGATGCTCTATGGGGGCCGTCTCATACAATGCCGGATATGTACCCAACATACGCAGTAGAGATGCTCTATGGGGGCAGTCTCATACAATGCCAGATATGTACCCAACATACGCAGTAGAGATGCTCTATGGGGGCCTTCTCATACAATGCCAGATATGTATCCAACATACACAGTAGAGATGCTCTATGGGGGCCGTCTCATACAATGCCGGATATGTACCCAACATACGCAGTAGAGATGCTCTATGGGGGCCGTCTCATACAATGCCGGATATGTATCCAACATACACAGTAGAGATGCTCTATGAGGGCTGTCTCATACAATGCCAGATATGTATCCAACATACGCAGTAAAGATGCTCTATGGGGGCAGTCTCATACAATGCCGGATATGTATCCAACATACACAGTAGAGATGCTCTATGGGGGCCGTCTCATACAATGCCGGATATGTACCCAACATACGCAGTAGAGATGCTCTATGGGGGCAGTCTCATACAATGCCAGATATGTACCCAACATACGCAGTAGAGATGCTCTATGGGGGCCTTCTCATACAATGCCAGATATGTATCCAACATACACAGTAGAGATGCTCTATGGGGGCCGTCTCATACAATGCCGGATATGTACCCAACATACGCAGTAGAGATGCTCTATGGGGGCAGTCTCATACAATGCCGGATATGTATCCAACATACACAGTAGAGATGCTCTATGAGGGCTGTCTCATACAATGCCAGATATGTATCCAACATACGCAGTAGAGATGCTCTATGGGGGCAGTCTCATACAATGCCGGATATGTATCCAACATACACAGTAGAGATGCTCTATGAGGGCTGTCTCATACAATGCCAGATATGTATCCAACATACGCAGTAAAGATGCTCTATGGGGGCCGTCTCATACAATGCCGGATATGTATCCAACATACGCAGTAAAGATGCTCTATGGGGGCCGTCTCATACAACGCCGGATAGATTAATATATATATATATATATATATATACACACACACACTACATATATTACACTATACACACACACACACACACACACACAATATATTTATTTTTTTCATTTTTTTTTCCAAACCAAAACCAGACAAAATATCCACAAGCCAAACATTAACATCAGAGCTTCTCCTTGATGATTACATCACAAAGACGTTAAAATTAAATGTATATTTATATATTCTATACATAATAGCGACAATTCATCTGGAAGAGGAAAAAAAACCTGCAATTTGATCTGTTGTGGCATGAAAATGTTTTTCATTGCATTTTTTGATGCTGATGTCATCGGCTTTATCTCGGCACCGGGTACGCCCATGCAGCAGGTATTTCTTGTACACAAATAGAGCAAACACACACAATTAAAAAAAACTGGATTGGTAAATATTTAAATTAATTAAGGTTGGCATCTTTCTTTCGTGTGTTCCAGCGTCGTCTTCCCATTGGCTGCGAGTGCTGGTGTTTGTGCAGCTCAGGTGTGCCTCGTCCGCAGCGTGGGTGTGTGCTCCGAGCGTGCATGACTGTGCCGTGGCAGAGACAGGAGATCTGTATTCACCTCCATCTCTTTACAAAACAATCTATTATCAGAATAATGATTAGTCACTTGTAGATAGATACTGGTTAGATTCTAACTACCGTATATAATAGCACTCACTAATTCTATAGGAAAGGTGCGAGAAAAAGTCCTTTTGAAAAGGTTTTATTAAATTATAAAAAACAGAAACAGCTCCACTATTGCCCAAGGTGATGTCTGGTATTGCAGATCAGTGCAATATTTTCATATTAGGAGGGTCTTTTAAACCTCACATGCCTCTGATAAAAGCTCACCGACATCATTTATGGCAGTCTGTATTCCCATTGATGCACAGCAGACACCGGCCGCCATAAAGACCGGAGGTAGTTCTCAATATAAAATTCTCTGAAGGACTTTAAAGTTTATGGGATCACGGATAGTTCAGAAATACACCTTGTTCCCAGGTTCTGTTGTTCTGCAGACACCAGTCAGTGAGCTCAGTGGCTCGTGTAGTCTGATGATCTGCAGCCAATCAGTGAGCTCAGTGGCTCGTGTCGTCTGAGGATCTGCAGCCAATCAGTGAGCTCAGTGGCTCGTGTCGTCTGAGGATCTGCAGCCAATCAGTGAGCTCAGTGGCTCGTGTAGTCTGATGATCTGCAGCCAATCAGTGAGCTCAGTGGCTCGTGTAGTCTGATGATCTGCAGCCAATCAGTGAGCTCAGTGGCTCGTGTCGTCTGAGGATCTGCAGCCAATCAGTGAGCTCAGTGGCTCGTGTAGTCTGATGATCTGCAGCCAATCAGTGAGCTCAGTGGCTCGTGTAGTCTGATGATCTGCAGCCAATCAGTGAGCTCAGTGGCTCGTGTAGTCTGATGATCTGCAGCCAATCAGTGAGCTCAGTGGCTCGTGTAGTCTGATGATCTGCAGCCAATCAGTGAGCTCAGTGGCTTGTGTCGTCTGAGGATCTGCAGCCAATCAGTGAGCTCAGTGGCCTGTGTCTTCTGAGGATCTGCAGCCAATCAGTGAGCTCAGTGGCCCGTGTAGTCTGAGGATCTGCAGCCAATCAGTGAGCTCAGTGGCCTGTGTCTTCTGAGGATCTGCAGCCAATCAGTGAGCTCAGTGGCCCGTGTAGTCTGAGGATCTGCAGGTAATCAGTGAGCTCAGTGGCCCGTGACGTCTGATGATCTGCAGCCAATCAGTGAGCTCAGTGGCCCGTGCAGACTACTCAGGCAGAGCCTCTGAGCTCAGTAATTGGCTATAAACAACAACAGACCTTTGGAGCAGCGATGGAGACTCAATGCTGGACCCACAGAGTGAGAGTAGAGCTTAGGATTTTTTATTTACTTAATTAGTTTTTTTTAAACCAACCTGCGCCTAGGGAGATGATTTATCTGAAAATGGAAAACCCCTTTAATGTTCTTGCAGTTTATTGTCGCAGTGGCTTAGTCGCTCGCACTCTTGCCTTGCAGCGCGGTGGCTTAGTTGTTCGCACTCTTGCATTGCAGCACGATGGCTTAGTCGTTCGCACTCTTGCATTGCAGTGTGGTGGCTTGGTCGTTCGCACTCTTGCCTTGCAGCGCGGTGGCTTAGTTGTTTGCACTCTTGCATTGCAGCGCGGCGGCTTAGTCGCTCGCACTCTTGCATTGCAGCACGATGGCTTAGTCGTTCGCACTCTTGCATTGCAGCGCGGTGGCTTAGTCGTTCGCACTCTTGCATTGCAGCGCGGTGGCTTAGTCGTTTGCACTCTTGCATTGCAGCACGGTGGCTTAGTCGTTCGCACTCTTGCATTGCAGCGCGGTGGCTTAGTCGTTCGCACTCTTGCATTGCAGCGCGGTGGCTTAGTCGTTTGCCCTCT
This sequence comes from Anomaloglossus baeobatrachus, assembly GCF_048569485.1. NCBI lineage: Eukaryota > Metazoa > Chordata > Amphibia > Anura > Aromobatidae > Anomaloglossus > Anomaloglossus baeobatrachus. Next base: position 182,838,221 of record NC_134363.1, on the reverse strand, counting down.
TGCATTGCAGCGCGGTGGCTTAGTCGTTCGCACTCTTGCCTTGCAGCACGGCAGCTTAGTCGTTCGCACTCTTGCATTGCAGCGCGGTGGCTTAGTCGTTCGCACTCTTGCATTGCAGCGCGGTGGCTTAGTCGTTCGCACTCTTGCATTGCAGCGCGGTGGCTTAGTCGTTCGCACTCTTGCATTGCAGCGCGGTGGCTTAGTCGTTCGCACTCTTGCCTTGCAGCGCGGTGGCTTAGTCGTTCGCACTCTTGCCTTGCAGCACGGCGGCTTAGTCGTTTGCACTCTTGCATTGCAGCGCGATGGCTTAGTTGTTCGCACTCGCATTGCAGCGCGGCGGCTTAGTCGTTTGCACTCTTGCATTGCAGCGCGGTGGCTTAGTCGTTCGCACTCTTGCATTGCAGCGCGGTGGCTTAGTCGTTCGCACTCTTGCATTGCAGCGCGGTGGCTTAGTCGTTCGCACTCTTGCATTGCAGCGCGGTGGCTTAGTCGTTCGCAGTCTTGTATTGCAGAGCGGTGGCTTAGTCGTTCGCAGTCTTGCATTGCAGCGCGGCGGCTTAGTCGTTTGCAGTCTTGCATTGCAGCGCGGTGGCTTAGTCGTTCGCACTCTTGCATTGCAGTGCGGCGGCTTAGTCGTTCCCACTGTTGCATTGCAGCGCGGCGGCTTAGTCGTTCGCACTGTTGCATTGCAGCGCAGCGGCTTAGTCGTTTGCACTCTTGCATTGCAGTGCAGCGGCTTAGTCGTTTGCACTCTTGCATTGCAGCGCGGTGGCTTAGTCGTTCGCACTCTTGCCTTGTAGCCCTAAACTCCTGGATTCAAAATGGACATCATCACAGAGGCTCAGTGCTCAGCACTGTCGTTTTGCAGCGCTGGATTTAAATCCCAAGGACCAAAGCCGAAAGGAGTTTGTACGTTCCCCATGAGTTAATGGGGGTCTCCTCCGTTTTTCATCACATTCCAAAGACTGATGGGGAATTTAGATTGTGAGCCCTGATGGTCACAGTGATGATCACATCTGGAAAGTGAAACATGATGGCGCTATATAAGCCAAGCATTATAATAAATACCGTACTATCTAGATAAAGTTTTCTTCTTGCACTGGTATGTTTCTGCCTACACTGAAAAAACCCCACACACACTAATTGTTCAAGTTGAAATTTTAATTGAGAGTCCCATACGAGACAGAATCAATCTGAGCACTGACAATCTCTGTACAACGCCGCAGAATACGCTACCGCTATAACTCAAACACTAAATTGTGCCTGCTGTGATCACAAGTTTCGCCAGAACCTTGTTTTCTAACCACAGTCTATCCAGCTGATGCAGGTGGAGAAGCAATGACCAGGACGCAGCACACGACTCTCTACATGTGGCGATGGATGGGAGCTGGAGTGAGTGGAGACGCATTTTCCAGTGTGATCACCGAGCGTTCATAGTAAAAAGCTCGGGCAATATTGACAATACACAAATAAAAGCAAAAAGCTAATAATGAGAGAAAACAGACAGCGTGCGCCTGCTACAGTAATCTAGAGCCTTCCCACATTTACATCTTTCCAGGTCTTGCTCTTTGTTCATTTATGCTCTTATAAAACAATTTCTAGCAATGTTTCTGGATGTTAGATGACTACTTTTAGGCCGGGGGTCAGATGAGTGTATGGCACCGGATGCGATAGCGTAATGACTCAGCTCAGGTTCTGCTGCGATCGGATCACAAGTGTGGATAAGGAGAGATTAATTTCTCCGTCTTCTCCAGCGCCAGTCTCTGCGTATATTGCACTGCACTTGGATGACATCCGAGTGCAGTTCGATGTATCACTCACACTCATAGATTAGTATGGGTGTGAATGAGGCGAGACTCGCTGACAATCGCAGCATGCTGCCAATTTTTTCTAAGTCTGAATTGGCCTGAGAAAAATCATAGTTCAGAACTGCCCCATAGAATAACATTGGTCTGAGTGGACACTCATCTGATGTATATGCCTGTGCGCCCTTACACGAGCTGTAGCTATTTAGACTTCATTACTATAGGTTATATAGACCAATACTCTTGTCCATAAAGACAAATAACATCTTCCAACAAGTGTATTGCTTAAAGAGGTTTTCCACCAATTTGACATTGATGGCCTATCCTTAGGATAGATCATCAATGTCTGATTGGCCGGGTTCCGACACTCCGCACTCCCGACGTTCAGCAGCAGGCAGCCGGTAATGCTCAGTTCCAGAGCTGTGCAGTCTTTGGAAAGCATTCCATTCAAAGGACCACTAGAATTTGAGGCTAATCTTTGACCGTGCCATTAACACATTTCCTTAATCAACTACTGTGCCCCCACAAAAGGGAACACGAGTGATGAGAGTCCCTGTGTTGGGGGGTGACTGGGTCCGTGTGACCCCTTGAAGATCGGTCGAGCGCAGTGGTCGTCTGCTCTTCACAAGCCTTAGGCCATTTTCACAGTGCGTTTTTACCTACGTTCACTGGTCCCATTGGGGCATCCGTCCGAACCCCCCTCCCCCCCCCCCCGCAAAATGGGTTTCGGACACATACGCAAACAGGGCCACTGAGTATAATGGAGCAGACTGAGTCAGCGTGTGCTCTGTCTTGCACCATTTTCGGGCGTATATGCTTTCTGCAGGTGCATACCCGAACAAAATCTACTACGTCTGGTTGCCCGCCTGCAGAAAACAGAGTCAATGGCCGTATGCGTCCGAAACCAGTTCAGGGGGGGTTTGGACGGATGCCCCGGCTTTCTGTGACGTAACATATAGACCAACATTAGGTCTGTTTTCCACACAGCCTGAAAATGCATTAGTCTGAACAAGGCCTTAGAAGGTGTGTAACATTCAGTGACATAAATCACCAGTGTGAGACGTCGGCAGCAACTGAGAAATTAGACCAGTTTTGGCACTGGTGGTGCGTATACCTGACACACAGCTTTTTAATACAATGGTGACTGCGTGGCTAAATCCCCCTATTATGTGAGGCCTGCTGCACATATGGTGGGATGAGAGCGATCCCGTCCTGCACAGGTGGCCGGACGCCTCCTCCCGTCGCTCGGGCGGAAGCTGTGCAGGTAACCCAGCCTGTTTGTGCTCTGCCCTCGCAGCTACCTATCTATTTTATTTAATAGTTGGATGACTTTCTGAGGTTCTTTGCCAAAAACAATCAACTCCAGGGAACCGAGGAACATAAAATACAGAGGGTGTGTCGCCACAAAGACCTGGTATCCACGGAAACCGCCACCTTTTTTTTTTTTTTTTTATTTTGCCCAGGTGAAACCAAAAGCTTTCAGGGCTGCTGGGAAATGTGACAATAAGCTGCGATTCAGTTATTAATTAATCCCACAGCCTTGTACGGACTCTCACAGAACACACAAACTTTCCTGTGAGTGGAGGGGATGGGATCTACGCTCCGTCATTAACCCGTCCACATCTTATAATGTATGCTAACAAATAACAACTGAGGAGTAAGCCCGTGCACGGACAGCACAGCTTTCTCCAGAAGGTTTATCGTTGTTTCTTCAGACCCGGAGCGCCACTTGAACATTACAATAACACTCATCCGAGAGATTAAATAAGTGACTACCATAAAAATACCAACGTAACGAGATTCTCGCCAATTAGTAAATAGGAGCAAAATAAGTGCATGTCCGCTCTCGGGACGACTGCAGTAATGGGGGCGCATGCACTGATGATTTTCAGTTGGGGGTCATCCATGGCAGCTTTTAGAATTTTTGCAGCCTGAGCCGTAAAGTGAGATGGCGCCTCCTCTAAAAACTAAATATAGAAAATTGCTTGGGTGCAGTAAGTGCAGCTGCAAAAATAAGGTAGCGAGCCTCGGGCAAAGCTCTCATCTTACTTCTCTGCACGGAGCATGCCAGCCTAGATGCTCCTCATCTGCTCGGGCGTCATTACTAGATCGTAGAGAAATTGACTGTGGATTTTCAGCCATAAAATTGAGCACAAAACAGCTGCAGCTTTTTACAATACCAGCATTGTGTATTTTTTTTTTTGGCACACTTCATATACGATGCTTTTGACCGGCGGTGTACACGTAATCTGCAGCACGTTAATGCATTCACTAATGCCGCGGATTTAAACCACAAATTTTTGCAGCGAAACTGCAGCATTTTCAGAATGTTGTGATCCCTTGAGGAAGTAACATTAAGAGCTTTTTCCATCTTGTAAAGTTAGCATTTTTGCTAGGGTAAATCCTGTCTTCATGAGGTCTTCTGAGAATAACGGGCAGTGCCATTGATTGGTGCCGTGGCCACTTGGTTGTTCTGCACATTGGGTTGATCAGGCCCCTGCTCTGTGGCTCCCAGACTTTGCAGTCCCTAATAATAAAAAGCAGGGGTGCAGAGTACATTATATGGGCGCATATATCAGGTAACACGTTGCATCCGCATATTTAGCCCTCACTTGGACACGCAGTAGCTGAGCCTCAATGTGTAACTTGAAATTCTTTAATTAAAGTAAATTATTTTAATTCAGTAACTAATGTGGCGACTGGATGGATGTAAGATGTAAAATCTCGTGTGCAGTGTGTCATGGATCTGATTTGCGGTGCTCTGCTCTCCTGTACAGCCGATGCTCTGTTGACGTATCGTGCTCCGGTGGACGGGTTGCTTCCCAGCCTTGGGTCCTGCGTTGGTGCTGGGAGGGGTCTGTTCACAGGAGCCTTGTTTTGGGCGATTGCTCTGCCTCATTAGGGAGCAACCTCACCTGGAACACCACCAGTCGTAGTTTCTGTTCTGCTGCAAGTGCTTCTGGCTCCCGTAAGTGCACTGTTCTGATCTTGTCTCTCGACCACAGACCTTACTTTCCCTTCTCCGCCCGTGCCCCTGACTTTGATGTTACCTCCTGGCTCCTGACCTCCGGCTCGTACCCTGACCTCAGCTCCGCTTTCTCCCTGTGTTCCATACAAGTGTGCTTCACCTTTTGTGTCCCCCCCCCCCATTTCCCCATAGATTGTAAGCTTTCGAGCAGAGCCCTCATTCCTAGTGTAGCTGTTGAATTATGTACTATTTTGTTTTGTTTTTGTCTATACAACCCCCCACCGGATTGTAAAGTGCTGCGGAATATGTTGGCGCTATATCAATAAACTTTATTATTATATTATACGTGACTTCCTGCCTCCTGACCTCCGGGTCGTGCCCTGACCTCAGCTCTGCTTTCTCCCTCTGTTCCATACATGACTTTCTGGCTCCTGACCCTCGTCTCATACCTCGACCTTAATTCTATTTTCTCCCTGTGTTCAATACTTGACTTCCTGGCTCCTGACCTTCGGCTCGTACCTTGACCTCGGCTTCGCTTTCTCTGTGTCCATACATGACCTCCTGGATCCTGATTTACATTGTGAGCCCCAATGGGGACAGCGATGATCACATCTACAAAGCACTCCTACATTACAAGGACAAGATAAAAAAATGATGGCGCATAGATGGTGATACTATTTGTCCTGACAAGTGAAGGAACCATGCCTCACACCTATAATGAAACTTTCTGCAACTTTTATTATCCCTTTCAGGATCACTGCTTGCTGTTTTTTAATATATACAGAGTCTGAAAAACCAAAGTGTTCTTCTCAAGGAGGGAAACTACAATTGTACTCCGTCCAGATAATCCCATGTGAGCTACATACACCAGCAGCAGAAATCTCTATCCTGTCCTAATAGTTTAGAACAATGTATTAAGTTTCTGGATAAAAAGGAAACTATATTTCAGTTTCGCACCAATGTCATGGTATACGATTGCTGCCAGTGAAAAGAAATAAAGTATTTTACAAAATTGCAGTTTTCATTATGGAACGAGTCAACTGTATTTACATCAAACACACTGATAAGATGAGAAAGCAGCACGACGCAGACATCTGCAGATACTTTCTGGCCATTTGCTGCTGCAATAATATATAATTACTGTATATAATTAAAATACACTGTTGATTAAATCATCGCAACAGGAGTTTGGGTTATATTTTTTAGGTTTGTCCTGTGTATACACACACACACACACACACACACACACACACACACACACACACATAAAAGAGTAACAATGTCTTGAACTTGTGACTTTCAGGCTCAATATCTCCCCATCCACTACAGCTCTGAGTGTGAGACGACCTTCATTTTATAGACAATCATCTTGGATATCCCTTACATAAATTTGCTTACAGGTATTTAGCATATGATTAGTAATGCAGATTCTTGTCATGTTGTTGCATTGTTACTGTTTTGCTCATTTTATCCTGTATACTACAAATTACAACCTGTTCTCACACTCCCCAATAGCTCAGTGTGTTATTAGGTTGATTCCAAAGAGAAAGGTCAATGGTTTGAATAAAGGAGCCGCCATAAAGAGTTCCCAAGAAAAAAGAAGCTGCATCATCCAGCTCATCAATAAACGGTCTCTCAGACAAGAAAGTTGCACAAAATGCATCATGTGAGGCCATGACAGGTGGAAGAATACGAAATGAAGTTCGGCCATCCATTCAAAAGCCAAGAGGTGACCTCCAGGCAAAATATCGGAGTCAACAAATCACTCATCACAAGGTCTATCAGTTCTGGAGACACCCGGCAATGGAGGCGGATCATCTTCTTTATAATAGTGACATCACTGACGTCCATGCAAGCACCGAGCGACGCACGTTACACAAGTCTGGAATGGTGAAGAAACCTCAACTGCAATATCATCATGAGAAGCGTCGAGTTTGCAGAAAAGTGTGAAAACTAGAAAGTGGAAGATTGGAAACAGGTGATTTGGAGCAATGAGACGAAAGTCAATAAATATCTCTGATGGGTGTAAATGGGTCTGGAAAAAACAAGAGAAAAAGGGGCTAAGGGATCGAAAAATGAAGGTACTGTCAAGTTCAGTGGAGGAAGCTTGATGATGTGGGGAGGATTTGGATACTTGACGAGGATCAATGGTGGTCTCCATCCTGAGCTATATGTGAGTATCCTACCAGAGGCACCAACATTGGGATCGTGTAGAAGAGACCTGGGATCAGATTTTGGTGAGACATGCTTGAATCTGATGGACTGCCCAGAAGGAATCATGAGTGGTGAAAGACAAAAGTGGATTAACAAAACAATAAAAATTAACATTTAGATTTTTAAAGCAAAACAGTAACAATGACGTGACATGACACGAATCTGCATAACTAATCATATGCTAAATATCTGCAAGTCAAATACATATATAGGAGAAAGCAAATATGATGGTCTATAAAATGAAGGTAGTCTCACACTCAAAGCTGTAATGGATGGTGAGATATAAAGCCTGAAATTCAAAAGCTCAAAACATTGTTACTCTTTTGCTCGTCAGTGTATATATATATAATTTCCACAGCTTAGCAGCCCTTGAACCATTCACTCACCAGAGTATAAGTGTGCAGGGATGGCTGGTGCGTCAGCCATTTCTACAATCGACCTCTTAGTCTCATTAAAATATTTCCATTTTTTTTTAATTTAATGTTCTCCATAATTCATCTGTCCCAAAAGGTAATCAATACATCCCATAATGAAACCCTGAGCCATATTTTATTATTGGCTGCAGGGAACAGGCCCAATAAGCAGCAGCTTTAACTCACCAATCCTTAAGGAAGATCACACATTCTGTATAGGAGTTCTTATTTATATGTGCAACATATGTATATACATAAGTTGTTGCACTATATGTGTACATACTACATGCAAGTGTACATGTTATATTTATATATTATATACACAATAGTTGTAATTTAAAAAGTGCTTTGATTTATGTAGGATTTATATTGGGTCATACAAGTAGTTGTATCAAAAACTTCGGAGATGATTTAGAAGCAGAAGCTTTCACTGCCGATACCAGCACAAATCCCAAGATGTAATGAGCCTATTGTATAAAGTTACGGTGAACCTTTATTTGCCTGTGGCAGAGTAGCTTGTTCGTGCCAAGTCTTGGCATCCATGGCACATGTACGACCATTCTCCTTACAATTGGTGTATTAGCAGCATAAGGATGACCGCTGACATGTCTTCTTGGCCCAATCATCGGATACAAACTAAAGGATGACCGCTCGCAAGTCTTCAGGGGGCAATGATCGGATACAAACTACAGGATGACCTCTGGCATGTCTTCAGGGGGTAATGATTGGATACAAGCTAAAGGATGACCGCTGGTACTTCTTCACGGGAACATGATCGGATACAAACTACAGGATGACCTCTGGCACGTCTTCACGGGGCAATGATCGGATACAAACTAAAGGATGACCGCTGGCACGTCTACACGGGGCAATGATCGGATATAAACTAAAGGATGACCGCTGGCACGTCTACACGGGGCAATGATCAAATACAAACTAAAGGATGACCGCTGGAACTTTTTCATGGGGCAATGATTGGATACAAACTAAACAATGACCACTGGCACGTCTTCTCGTTGCAATGATCGGATACAAACTACAGGATAACCTCTGGCACGTCTTCACGGGGCAATGATCGGATACAAACTACAGGATGACCGCTGGCACGTTTTCACGGGGCAATGATTGGATACAAACTAAAGGATGACCGCTGGCACGTCTTCACGGGGCAATGAACGGATACAAACTACAGGATGACCGTTGGCACGTCTTCACGGGGCAATGAACGGATACAAACTACAGGATGACCGCTGGCACGTCTTCACGGGGCAATGATTGGATACAAACTACAGGATGACCGCTGGCACGTCTTCACGGGGCAATGAACGGATACAAACTACAGGATGACCGCTGGCACGTCTTCACGGGGCAATGATTGGATACAAACTACAGGATGACCGCTGGCACGTCTTCACGGGGCAATGATTGGATACAAACTATCAGTTTGCTAATCATTGACGCATGTAAATGTCCTCAAGTTTGGTTTTTAGAACTACAAACTTTAGAAATGCATTTACTCCTTAGTACAGCTATAGGTGATTGCGGCGTGTCAGTGATCTATAGTAATACTTTCCAACAATGATAATTATGAAACAAATTCAAAAGCACATTAATCAGAGAAGCTAAAAATCTGTTTGTGGCAACCGCGGTTCTCACTTCTAACACAAACATGAGTCTCCATGGGTCACCGGCATGGGAATGATTCTGCAAAGTTAAAAGGAATCGCTCAGATCCTACAGAAAATCAGCATCTCCAAAATCACTGAGTCTCAGTTTGGATCTTAGAAGATTCAGAAGATGTAAATATCCTTAACTTTCTGTAACGCCAGAGATAATTATTTTAAGGACAGAGAACTTTTATTTTTTAATCTACTGTTCAGAAATGGACTGCGCATTCCGCAGGGAGGACTTATCGTCCAACTATGCAGTGTCTTATGGACAAGAATTGATTAATAAACATAGGCAATGACGGCAATGTGATAAATTAAGGTCTGACGCCTATATAGATCCTTCCCTTCCTTTTTACGAGAGGTTTTATATTTTAATAGCTTTGTAGATTTAGCTCTTTAACCCAAATGCACTGCCAGCGAAGCAGAGCTCTGAATGGGCTGACCTCATTCACGGAGAAGGTCTCCTGTGTGATGTGAGGTTGTGTTTCATCGCCGCACCGGACCGCGCCACCACCAGAAACACTGACAAGTGCAAAACACTTAGATTTATTAAGGGGCAGCAACTGGATTCTAATGACATCCTCGGTTATGGTGACTCCATCCGGACACAATAGATGTGAGATTAATGCACCTACACGGTCATGATCTAATACACGTGTAGGGTTCGGAGGAACTTCACCAGTCACAGACCAGTCATATCCAAAGATTGCCTACGTGGCGGGGGTCATAGTGCAGATTGGACAGGTGCTTATTGTTATGTCACCACCGGAGTCCGCTCCATCGACTTCTGCTCCGATCGCCAGGCGACGCCGTGTTCCTGCTGTGGATGGTGCTGGTGATGGGAGAGGAGTCGATGCCGGCGGCGCCGGTTGGCGCAGGCTCCGTTCATCCACTGGTCTGGGTTTCCTGGGGATCTGCAGTGCCACTGGCTTACTGTAGGTGACAGGTGTCTCCCAGCTGAGGTACCATCATTCAGCTACAGCCTATGGGAAGACACCACACCCTTTTTAATTCCCCTCCTGTCTGCTGACCTCTGCCAGAGATAGTTCTGAGAATTCTGGTTCCTGTGTCGTCCTGTGATTTCGTGTGCTGATTACCGCTTGTTTCCTGACTACCCTCTTGCCTGCTGTTTTTGTACCTCGCTGCCCGATCCGGTTTTGACCTCTGCTTGTTTCTGATTACGTCTTTGTCTGCCGATATTGTCCCTGTTCCGCAATTCCTGGTTTGACCCTGCCTGACGACTACTCTCTCAGACTGCAGCCTTCCACAGATAGTGATCTCCAGGGCCCTGTGTAATTCCAAATACCTGTATAGGGGTTAAAGGGTTTCAGGGTTCTCGGGGTCCTGCTTGGCAAGTGGCTTCCCTCTAGCCTGTTCATTACAGCCCGTCTGAGTCTGTGGATCCAGGCAGGCGTTACACTTACACACAGAGGTCCATAGTGTAGGCTTCAACTTTTACACTTGCCCAACAATGGTCAGTGTGCACATTGACCGAACCCGATCTTAGGACACAGATTTACTTCAGTCAGTTTAGGAAACATATTTGTTCATAAAAACATCTACTTTAGGGAAAATAATAGTCTTAATTTCCAATGCAAATATATAAATGGCTTAAATGACATTATGGATAAAAGTTTATTTTCTCCAGAGACAGTGCCTCTTGTCTACGGGTCGACTCTATGAGCGTCCTGCAAGCAATACCGATAAGAGAGGGTAAATCGGGATGCCGAGCGCTGCCAGAGACCAGGACTGATACATTTTATACATATACCTAGATAGATAGATAATTAGATAGATGATACAAGTGGAAATAAAATAGATAATCATTAGCTGCTGATGCTGACACCATCTAAATAAATAATAAGAATTGCTTTTCCGTAGACTTTTATGGCTATTCAGACTTCTTCTGTGTAGTCTCAATGGATAAGGAAGAATCAGCAGAAATTCCATCTTTCTAATTTCCATCAGTCGGCTCTTTGGATATTGATGAGATGAGGGGTATAAAAGTGATAGAAACGGCCAGTCCGGGTATTACAGACAGTTAGGAATATTATGTTTTCTAGGGTTTCTGAAATGAATTTCACATTTCGAGAGGAGATATTTTTTTTAGCTATGTGGGCACTTAGTATCCACTTCTACGGTACCCGGCCCCAACATGTCAGGGTCCCAAGCAAAAGGACTGTAGGGGTCTATGCTTCTTAGTGCCCTTTGAAATTAAGCTGAGGGCTGGCCACCTTCCATGACTATTTAACATCCTACATTGGATAGACCAGTTTGGCAATTCTCTGCCACAACGTCCATTGGTCGGGCAGTAACAGAAGAGTACCAACCCTGTTTTGCAGTGTAAACCACATTTGCATTGTTTTTCAGAATGCTCTGTACTATGTATTCTGTCTGTTTGCTCACCTGTCCTAAAATAACGCATTTATTTCTCTCCCCCTCTCTTTTTGGGGTCAGATTCTGCAGGCGTATGTTTATTAACCAAACACCTTTGTTGTAATTGCGTTGGGCGTTTTCACAAATGACATCAGAAAATAATGAAATTATACAGCAGAGGAGAAGAGAGCGAGAGAGAGAGGAAACCGGCTCCAAAGTTGTAGCTTTTAATTAGAAGCTTATAGTAAACTTGGGAGATCTGACATGGGAGCATCCCTTAGAAATGAGCCGCAGTGTAAACAGGATATTTAATGAATTCCACCTCTTTCTGACACAAAACTGGATCGACCAGATGAAGAACCGTCTTGTTTTCTTTCTTTTGGTTCTTGGATTTGGCTGTAAAGTTTTAACCCCTTTGGCACCTTAATTATGAAATATAAAATTCTTGACAGAGACAGTAGAACAGAAGGAAGCACGGGTATATGAAGATGAAACAAAGTATAATATATAAATATATACTAAACTGAGCATTTAGTATTTAAAGGGGTTATCCAACTAGAAAAACAAAACTTTTACTATGTGTAAGGTGAAAAAAAAACAAACAAAAAAAACAGAAGGCCCACAACCTTCATAACACTATAACACTCAGCACTGACACAGGGCACAACTCTGTGCGTAAACAGTCCCAGAAGAAAAAGTGCCGAAGCAGTGGAGGCGCCGAAGCAGTGCAGACACCGCAGCAGTGGAGGCGCCGGAGCAGAGGAGGTGCCGGAGCAGAGGAGGTGCCAGAACGATGGAGGTGCCGTAACGGTGGAGGCGCCGGAGCAGTGGAAGCGCCAGAGCAGTGGAGGTGCCAGAGCAGTTGGGGCGCCAGAGCAGAGTTGGTGCCAGAGCAGAGTTGGTTCCAGAGCAGAGTTGGTGCCAGAGCAGAGTTGGTGCCAGAGCAGAGTTGGTGCCAGAGCAGAGTTGGTGCCAGAGCAGAGTTGGTGCCAGAGCAGAGTTGGTTCCAGAGCAGAGTTGGTGCCAGAGCAGAGTTGGTGCCAGAGTAGTAGAGGCGCCGCAGCAGTGGAGGCGCCGCAGCAGTGGAGTTGCCACAACTCGGGATCAACAGCTTTTTTTTTGATTGCATATAGAAGTTTAAAGGGCTTCTTCATCGCGGCACCAACAACGTCGCATTTGCAGGTCCTAGGAATTCTCTAATCCAGAGCTGTCCCTTTATCGGACATAGCTCAGATATGGCACTGTTCAATCTAAAAGCCAACAGGTTCACATTGGCTGGGGCAAGAATGAAGGGCATTTGGTCTCAATGTTCACTTGGAGGTCCATTGTATTGTCATCCTCTGGTGAGAGCAGCCAGGGTACACCTCCGGATCACGTTACAGTGTAGATAAAGAGGCACAGGACCCATCCTGGTACCATTAGTCTTGCCATAGAATAACTATATTATTATAACACTGATTTAACTAAATGGTAGGTTCCTATGAAGATAACAAATCCTTGGTCACATAAACAGACCATAATTAAAATAATAACAAGAGCTTTTGTTTTTATTTTTGCAAAATTGCTTGTATTTATCAAAGGTTTCAAAATCCAAAAACATACCATGAATTCCTTCCCCAACCACCGAAACCCTTCAACAGCACAAAAATAAATGTAGGGGAAGAAGATTTGATTGTAGAGATGTCCAAAAATTTCTTAAAGAATTGTTTATAATATTTTTTCCAAAAACCATAAAAAGTGTGTGTGTCATTTGGATTCTACCTTCATTAAGACAAAGATATTTAGGTCAGCCGCATCGACTCATGTCCTAAACCCTGTTCCTTGTACGGTCTACTTCGGCCTAAACTCAATTCATATATATAATTGGTGGTACATTCCACTGAGTCGGCAATCAAATGTGTCATCAGTCTAAGATATAGGGAGGAATCTTACCGATAACGTAGGTCAAAGACGAAGACAAGCATAAAAGATCATGTAACCTACCACTATTGTACGATCTGATCAACAGAGCTGAATAAGCCACCCTAGAGGATGGAGAATGGCGAGATACATCTAAGGTCTCTATACAGTAATATACACGCTGTCTGCTTGCTATGGGAGATTTCAGGTAAAGACTGATATAAATAAAATCTCCGCGTCCTACAAGGGCGCGATGTTTTCGGAGTCTGACTGGTAAATGACAGATGAACACATTTATAAAAGGTCTGATTCATATTTTTTATCACATCTTATTTTTGTTTTCTACGAGGCATCTTTGCCACTGAATGATGTAATCTTAACATCCTCTGGGATTCACAGACGGCAAACACATTTTGCAATGTAATGATAAGCTGTTCACAAGGTACTTGGGAAAATGGAGCATAATAAGAGGAACGGATCAAGGTCTATGGGTGGAAAGCGTCTCTCCAGAAAGGTTTCACAGCGGAGCTGTATGTCTTACTGGTTATTAGAGTCAAACTTTAGAAATCTGGAATATGTAGCGCCATTGTGTGGAAATAGAACGAACATTAACGGCAAACAAACACGTGAAAGACTATAAAGGATCTAATAGGAAACTACGGAGGGATGTATTTCACTAAATGTACCAGAACTCGGATGCAATTTGTGCCAAGAAAATGTCCTTCACGAAATTCACCAAATTGCTGCGAAATCCAACTAATTTGTGACACAAACTAATAAGTGGTGTAAACAGTCTACTAGATGTGCCAAAAGTGGGAGGCCCTGAGATACGTCGGGGTAACTTTAAGACCATATAGTGTAAGATTGCGCTCTCTCTATGTTACACATTACAAATCAATCAGATTTTCTAAAAGATTCATTGAATTTACAATATATTTATTCTGCTCCCGATATCCAGAAAAGTACCACAGGTTGTTCAGGGCCCCTAAGCAGGGCTGCGAAGTCGGGGTCATGGAGTCGGAATAAAATGGATCGACTCCGGAAATATGTAATATATTGGATATAGTAGATCAATTTTTTTCATAAGAATTTGAGAAAGTTATGAAATGTCCTATACATTCATGTTCTATTACTGATCTAAGGATCTGGGCTTTTAGTTGAGAATAAACTGTTCTGTACTTTATGTTCATGCTCAGTAGTGAAGCTACTCTTCAAATGGGGAAACGGGGTCAGGGCAACCGAGGAGGAGTCGGCGTCAGGGCAACCGAGGAGGAGTCGGCGTCAGGGCAACCGAGGAGGAGTCGGCGTCAGGGCAACCGAGGAGGAGTCGGCGTCAGGGCAACCGAGGAGGAGTCGGCGTCAGGGCAACCGAGGAGGAGGAGTCGGCGTCAGGGCAAACGAGGAGGAGGAGTCGGCGTCAGGGCAAACGAGGAGGAGGAGTCGGCGTCAGGGCAAACGAGGAGGAGGAGTCGGCGTCAGGGCAAACGAGGAGGAGGAGTCGGCGTCAGGGCAAACGAGGAGGAGGAGTCGGCGTCAGGGCAAACGAGGAGGAGGAGTCGGCGTCAGGGCAAACGAGGAGGAGGAGTCGGCGTCAGGGCAAACGAGGAGGAGGAGTCGGCGTCAGGGCAAACGAGGAGGAGGAGTCGGCGTCAGGGCAAACGAGGAGGAGGAGTCGGCGTCAGGGCAAACGAGGAGGAGGAGTCGGCGTCAGGGCAAACGAGGAGGAGGAGTCGGCGTCAGGGCAAACGAGGAGGAGTCGGCGTCAGGGCAAACGAGGAGGAGTCGGCGTCAGGGCAAACGAGGAGGAGTCGGCGTCAGGGCAAACGAGGAGGAGTCAGAGGTTTGGTTACCAACGCCACAGTCCTACACCTAAGAATACGTGAACTATTGCAGGATCCTCTATTTTGACAAATGCTCTTGGAAAAAAATCTGTTTCAGGAAAGTCTTTTCCAATAACTCTGTGATGTTACATTCCTCTTATAAACCTATGAATAAATTGACAATTGGGTGTTCTTATCCCCCTTAAGAAAGTGGCGCGTCTATACCCACCCTGAATCTGCCGGTGCTAGCTGGACATCGTCCGTGAGCATTGACACATTGCTTCCTGGTAACAACAGGCTGTCCAAGACTTCTAGGAGAAATAACGGAGGAACGGCCCAGTAGAGATGTCAAAGAAGATAAAATAATTGTATTCTTACTCAGGAATGAATAAGCGTCAAAACGGGAGCTTCGAGTGATGAGATAAGGGTAAATTTTGCTTAATTTAAAACAGTCTGAAACATTTAAAAATTTATTTATCACAAGTTCCCAAGAAAACTCCTTTAAAATATATTTATTTTTTCTCACAATAAGAGAACCAATGGCTTCAGTAGCAGCGGAGCTTTAAGAAATCTATTGGTCCAGCTCTCATTCACCGGATTTAGTATGTGGCAAATATGAATGGAGCCTTATATCGCCAGCAATCAGTTAATATAAAAATTGGACGTTTGATTACCTAACTTGTCTTCACCCAGAGATATCTTTACTGTGAAAATGGAAAATGCTTTAAAAACATCTAAACAAGCCTGAGGGACCCGTGTCACAAGACAACCTATAAAATACTTTTAACAAATATTCCTGGCGCTGTGTGAAATCCCCCCGGCATGGCTGGGGAGCAATTTATCCTGCTCAAGGTCTAGAATAGCAGAGACATAAATGAAATGTCCAACATCTTCAAATTTGCATTGTAAAACCATCCTTCAGCTTCCTTGAAATAAATTTTACTATTTTATTAGTGCAAACAACATGGTAATAAAACTCTAATACAGATCCTTGTAGCAGAGGGATGAGTGAAAATTAACAAAGACCAAACAGTGTCGGCTATTACATTCAATTACCTTTTTGCTTAAGATTTACATTCTCATCTCATAATCTCCATACATTTTTTACCCATTTCCTTCACTCACTGGAGACCTAAAGTACACTTACTTAAACCATCTACTGAATATAAAGCTTCGCCTGTCTCTGAAAATGAGACAAGTGCTGGGAACTTCATTATTTTGCAGAAAAATGTGGCAAATGTCCAATTTCACGTGCTATCGGCAAAAGAGGAAAATGTAAGGCTTCATTCACGCAGTCGTAGGAGCGAACTATACGCTTTGTAACAAAAAGGGGATTGGAGAAAGCCAGGAAAAATATTCCAAAGATATCCCTGCAATCAGTTCTTGGCTCATTATACAGCAGTCATGATGATGCCCAATGGTCAGAGCTCGGAGTGCAATAAGGAGCATGGATGGATGATGCCCAATGGTCAGAGCTCTGAGTGCAATAAGGAGCATGGATGCATGGATGAATGATGCCCAATGGTCAGATCTCGGAGTGCAATAAGGAGCATGGATGCATGGATGAATGAGGCCCAATGGTCAGAGCTCGGAGTGCAATAAGGAGCATGGATGCATGGATGGATGAGGCCCAATGGTCAGAGCTCGGAGTGCAATAATGAGCTTGGATGTATGGATGGATGATGCCCAATGGTCAGAGCTCGGAGTGCAATAAGGAGCATGGATGTATGGATGGATGAGGCCCAATGGTCAGAGCTTGGAGTGCAATAAGGAGCATGGATGTATGGATGGATGATGCCCAATGGTCAGAGCTCGGAGTGCAATAAGGAGCATGGATGTATGGATGGATGATGCCCAATGGTCAGAGCTCGGAGTGCAATAAGGAGCATGGATGTATGGATGGATGATGCCCAATGGTCAGAGCTCGGAGTGCAATAAGGAGCATGGTTGTATGGATGGATGAGGCCCAATGGTCAGAGCTCGGAGAGCAATAAGGAGCATGGATGTATGGAAGGATGAGGCCCAATGGTCAGAGCTCGGAGTGCAATAAGGAGCATGGATGTATGGATGGATGATGCCCAATGCTCGGCGCTCGGAGTGCAAAATTACTGAGAATTCCAAAACCTGGAAAGCCAGTATGAAGAAAAACTTATGAACGGATCCATCTGTGCACTGGATGGTTGGCCGGCCTTGCGTAAAGCGAAGGGTTTGGCAAACTATAATGACGTTTAGCTACAAGTTCTGATGTAGCTATCTGTCCAACTGAGATCCAACAGGATTTCACCCACATCGGTTGTGAACACTTCCCCGGGACGCCTGATAACTAATTAGCCCGTACATGTGATAAAGCTTCTCTACAAGACTTCTGTATTGCTGAAGACCTGATACAACCCTTGTAATCAATAAAATCATTCCAGAGTCACAAACTGGCAGGATAATAACTGCTGCGAGCTCCATCTAAGTACATAAAAGACCATTAACCATGGCACAGAAACAAACAAAAAGAGCAACAAAGGGCGAAAAGTGAACTGATATTTACAAAAGATTTTTTTTTTCTTTTTCTTATTTGCGTTTGGTTAGGATTTATTCCCCATGAAAAGGTTTCTCTTTGTTTTACATTATATTTAAACAAAAGAAAGTTTGTAATAGTTTTGATATTTCTTGGGATCTGTCCGAGTTCCACCTTGTTTTTTTTCTTTTTTTTTTTGTCTTATGTGCTGCTCCACCCTTGATAAATAAAGTGAACCGACTGGCAATAGCTGGGAAAGCAAAATACAGCAATCTTAGAATTTGTGACTATGTTTTCTTTTATTAGGCTGAAGATTTAAGCAAAGAACAAAGGGTAATATTGAAATAGTAAAAGTCACCTTGTGACTCACATGGACAAATCCCCTCATTCTGGTTTAGGCATAAAAAGGTATTCAGTCCATGGTTGGTTGAAACACAAAGTCAGATGGATAAGGGAACAAAACTCAGCCAAAGTGCACCCCAATTTCCAGCATTGTTGACCTGATCTGTGAATGTTACTATTAGGAGATACTTATTGTGCCATATTATGGTGAAACCTTTATTTGATCTATTAAACTACGGTAGGTATATAAAGAAAAACAAACATGTGAGCACTGAAAGATAAATAGGTGTCCTCAAACTGATGATCCCTTAGTAGGTACTCGGGTTGCGATAAAGGAAAAACGCCTATCAAGGGTTCCATATAGAAGATTGCCGGCTTTAGCCTCCGATACAGTCGGCAGCACAATCGATCAGAAAGCATCTTAAACAAGGGGATATTTTTTTCTCTATTTTCGTTATTTGTGCAGTGTAAAAAGTGCTGCAGATACGTAATAGATGAATGTCCGAAACGCGTTGCAAACACAAGTCAGTGACGAAAAGTGTTTTAAACAGGACAAATTAAAAAAAAAAAAAAGAAGAAAGAAAATTGGTGGCACTCACCCTTTAGTAAAATCTTTTATTTCATTTCTTCAAAAAGATAAGATACAGGTGGGGGATGCGGGATACGTCCAAAGACGCAGGGCACACAAAGGACACAGACAAATCCTTTGGGTGCCCTGCGTCTTTGGACGTATCCCGCATCCCCCTCTTGTATGTATTTTATCTTTTTGAAGAAATTAAATAAAAGAAGAGTTTCCTAAAGGGTGAGTGCCACCAATTTTCTTGTTCTCTTCCCGTGGATTTAAATGTTTGGACTGAGTGCCAGGTAGAGCACCTCCCTGTATTGTATGCCGGTTTTTACGTGGACTTGGTCGGTTCCCTTGGGTGACTATGACGTGGAGTTAGGAATGAGTTACGTATTGGTGCCAGACCACTACCTCCTTTGAGGATCAAATAAAGGAAAAGATGAAAGAATAACTTATTGATTACTGTACTTTACAAATATTGCATAAGATACAAATCCAACTTCTTCCAGTTAGTAAAGTAAAGATATTGAAATATATTTCCGTAATGTCTGCTGTGGGACCGCGCACTCTCCACATAGAATCATTATATTAAAAAGGTAAAACGAAATAGTTGCAGAAAATTAAGTATTTCTACCAGAAAATAATTGCAATTACACATGTTTTATTATACACATTTATTTCATTTGTATCTAATAGAACAATACACAAAACAAAAACAGATAAAAAGGCAAATTGGACATAATTTCACACAAAACCCCAAGAAATGGTCAGGACAAAATTGTTGTCCTCCTCAGCTTAATATTTGGCTGCACACCCTTTACCCTTTGGAGTAAATAACTGAAATCAGTCGCCTCCTACAACCGTCCACAAGCTTCTTCCTCCTCTCACCTGCAATTTTGGACTCTTCTTTATAAACTGCTCCAGGTCTCTCATACTTAAATGCGCCTTCTAACAGAAATTTTCATATCTCTCCACAGGTGTCAATGGGATTTAGTTCCAGACTCATTGCTGCCTCTTCAGGACTCTCCAGCGCTTTGTTTCCATCCATTTCTGGGGTTTCTTGATGTGTTTGGGGTCATTGCCCTACTAGAACACCCCTGACCTAGGATGCACCCCCAGCTGTCTGACAATGGGCTCTACATTGCCGCCCAAAATCCTTTGGTAATCTTCAGATTTCATGATGCCTTGCACACAAAAGAGGCTACAAGTGCCAGAGGCAGCAAAACAATCCCAAAACATCTCTGACCTCCACCATTTGTGACTGTAGGTGCTGTAATATTTTCTTTGTAGGCCTCATTCCGTTTTCGGTAATCAGTAGAATGATGTGCTTTACCAAAAATCTCTATCTTGGTCTCATCTGTCCACAAGATGCTTTTCCAGAAGGATTTTGGTCACTCACATGCATTTTGGCAAACTATAGTATGGCTTTTTTCTGTCTTTGTTACAGCAGTGGGGTCCTCCTGGGTCTCTTACATAGCATTTCATTTAATTCAGTTGTGCCCGGATAGTTCTTGCTGACACTGATGCCCCTAAACTGCAGCACAGATTGAATTTCTTTGGAACCTGATTGTGGCTTATTTACCATCTGGACTATCCTGCGATACAACCTTTCATCAATATTTCTCTGCCATCCACGGAGATTAGCTACAGTGCCATGGGTTGTAAACTTCTTGATTATGTTGCGCACCATGGACAAAGGAACATCACGATCTCTGGAGAAGGACTTGCAACCTTGAGATTGTTGACATTTTTAGCCATATTTGTTTCCCAAGTCCTCAGACAGTTCTTTTCTCGTCTTTCTGTTCTCCATGCTTAGTGAGGCGCACACAGACAAACAATGGAAATATTGAGTCAACTTCTCCCCTTGTTATCTGGTTTCAGGTGTGATTTCTATATTGCCCACACCTGTTACTTGCCACAGGTGAGTTTGAACGAATATCACATGCTTGATACAAAGTTGCTTACCCACAATTTTGTAAAGGTGGCAACAATTTTGTCTGGCCAATGTTTGGGGCTTTGTGTGATATTATGTCCAATTTGTCCCTTTTTTTGTGTTGTTCTAATACGAACAAAGGAAATAAACGTGTATAACAAACATGTGAACAGCAATAGTTTTCTGGGAGAAATATTTCATTTTCTGGATCAATTTCAAGGGTGCCAAAACTTTTGATTATGACTATATGGCAACAATATCATGTTTACAGAACAGTATAGTGGCAAGAAGTTGCACCCACAGAACCCCTGTAATTACCCCATTGGGGGATGTATAATCATCGTAAGTGACTACAGTGGAAACTTGATAAAAACCTAATACTGTTTTAGTTTTATTTAGTTTTTGGGGGAGTTTATGTATAAATTATCAAACAATTTTTTTATTACAAAGCTGGAAAAAAAAACATTTTGGAGGTTTTTTTTCATATTTCAGTCAATTGCTGTTATACGTACAAGAGAAGTGGGTAGATATGAAAACCGCACTGAAACTAGGGGGAATATTAAAGTTAATAAAAAAGTAATTTACACTGCTTAAATGTAATTTCAGCTGCGGCGTTAAATCATATATAATAACATTGCAGTGATCATGTTCTGAGAGTGGATTGTGCATATTTTGAGCAAAAATGACAGATCTGTTAGCGGCATTAACTGCATTAACTTTAATCTTTGAAACATGGACACAAAAAATTAAGCTTTTGAGGGGGGGGGGGGTTCTTGGCTCCACTCTTGTATTATTATTTCAAACAAAAAACAACAAAAGAATAAGAACATAGGGTCCAAAAACTGCAATCCCTGTGACTCCCGGTTCATCTGACCAATTGCTTAGGAGGTTATATTTCCCCCTCCCCATCTTCATAAAAATTACTTTATGACACTGTGTACTCATGCTTCATCCCAGTTAACAGGAAAAGACCAAAGGTTTTATGTATAGAGGTTTACGTGAATATCCCCAGCCAATAAAACCTACAAAAAGCTTGTGTGACCCCCCTGAGATCCATATATTTCATCCATAGTCAAGAGATTGGGAATGCATACTTTAGCTGACATATTCGAGATCACCTTCAGGGTCTTCTTCATAGGCCAATATTAGACCGGTGGAAATTAGATGAAAAAGGTATATAAATATAGTAATTATATATAATATAAACATCTGATTTGGTCTTTACCTGCTCCCCTTTTGTTTTATTCCTAAGCCCCCCTGACTCCTGGTCACAGCCCCCTATGTCCCACCCACCCCCGGCAGCTGGGCTTTACCATATGCTATTTATTGTGAAGGACATATCACACATGATTAATGGCATATCATATAATAATAATGGCGAGCTACTGAATGGTGGTCAGGGAAGATTTAGTGCCACCATTAAAGCATTAATGCATACAAAGGGTGAAAGTACAGAATAGCATTAGTTCTGCTGACAACGCGTCACTACAAAAGTTTTCATCTTAAATAAATATTTGAAAAAAAGAATGTTGCAATTTTTTTATTTTTTGCAGAAGAGACGACTTCTCTCCCGGAAACCCTTCCTCGCCTGCACCGATAAGCCCATGCAGCAGTTTATCAGGGATGACACCTTCATGATTGTTTTAATTCACTTAGCAGAGGAAGATGACATGAAGCTTGTAAGGACATCCAAGGAAATTCACACAGGAGCAGATGCTTGCTGGCTGTTTGTACACATACATACTCCATGCTCGCTCAGACATGACCTCACATGATCTCCTAATGCCTCACCTTCTCAGTTTCAGTACCATGGCCTAGTCACTGCTTTACACGGCCGTCCCCACTCCTGGCTGATTTCTGTGCATGGCTATGCTTACGTCAGGGACTGCAGAAGAACAATTTGGCTTCTGGACACCTTGTAATGTAAGAATGTGTGGGCACCTGAAATGCACAGGTGAACCCCGAGCTATATATTAGGAGCATAGGTGCAAACAGGGGGACAGAATCACCGCTGAAAAAGACATCAATGCAATAAATACCCAAATCAGCCTGTCAATCACATAGCAGCTTTCATTTGATACCACTTTGTCAATGACAGAACAGCTGCGGAGCACATTCAACAAGATTAAACTCTATGGAAACTCTGCTCCCAATTGCTTAGATACAGTGTGATAAGCAGCCACAGAGCTGTCCATCGAGCTGCACCCACCCCAGCGAGAGCCACGTTTTACTGCAAGAATTAGTGTCTGTGAAACACAGGACATAAAGTAGTCATTGGGGAGTCTGTTTTTCCTGTGGGTCTAGGGGGTAAAATATAAAAGTTCACTCCTTGCCTATTTACAATGATTAGTGTGTTACATTGTAGAAACAAATACAAAAACTACAATGATACAAATGTAACAGAGGCATGAGAAAAGCAGAGCGACCGCAGTCCTTATATTGAGGACTGTCCGGCAGAATGATTCTGGCAACCCATCCAAAGCAGAAAACCCAACTTCAGAACCAGGCAGAACTCCCGACAAACTGGTGGAAGAGACTCGGCATAGCAAAGAACTCAGTCCGATATATAGTGTCCGCTATGGATATGATGGTGACATGGATAGGAATCCCTCTAAACCAAAATCAAATTATCAGCAGATCTTGAGGCGAATCGGGATTTAAAGGGAACCTGTCAGGTGCAATATGCACCCAGGACCACGAGCAGTTCTGGCTGTATATTGCTAATCCCTGCCTAACCGTCCCTGTATACACTAGCATAGATAAAGGGATCTTTAGAAAAAGTATTTCTAAATATACCATATGATATGCTAATGAGGCCAGCGATTAGTCACAAGGGCGTTCATTCCCTTGGCTAGTCAGCCCCCTTACCATGGAAGCACGCCTCTGTGGGCATGTTAAGATGCTAATGAATGCACAGCATCAGAGTGTGGTCGCGCTCATCTCTCTGCTTTTCATCGAGTCCAACTCCTGGATTTCGGCTCAGTGCGCATGACCCCGGTGTGTCGGTCATGCGCACTATGAAGTCGGGTGTACGTGTCCTGGCTTCAAACTCGTGTAGTGTGCAGGACTGGAAGTCCGGAACATGTGCACTTAGCCGAAATCCAGCGTCGGGCGGCGATGGCTTTGGAGAGGTGAGTAAGAACATCCTCTGACACTGCGCATTCATTAGCATGATAGCACACCCACAGGAGCGCGCTTACATGCTAAGGGGCCGACTAGCCAAGGGAACTAACGCCCTTGGGACTAGTTGCTGACCTCATTAGCATATCATATAGGATCTTTAGAAAACATTTTCTAAAGATCCCTTTATCTATGCTACTGTATACAGGGACGCTTAGGCAGGGATTAGCAATATGAACACAGAACTGCTCGTGGTTCTGGGTGCATATTGCACATAACAGGTTTCCTTTAAAAAGGTTGAAAATTCAAACCCCAATAGGCTGTGTGCGCACTTTGTGTTTTTTGCCTTGTTTTTTTGGTGCAGTTTGTTGCCTAAAACTGCACGTCTTTCCTTCTCCCAGCAAAGTCTATGAGAATTCAGAAATCCTGTGCGCACATTGCTTTTTCGGTGCACAAAAAAACCCTGCAGCATGTCAATTCTTTGTGCATTTTTGTCCTGCATTTTTTTTTAGCCCTTCCAGCCATTGATTTTACTAAAATAAAATAAAAACACATGGAACAAAAAAAAATGCATTCGTTTTTTTGTTGCGTTTTCGGCCACAAGGAGCAGTTTTTTTGGTGAACACATTTTCTGCAGTGTGCGCACATAGCATAAAGTGGGCTTTACACGCTACGACATCGCTCAAGTGATCTCGTTGGGGTCACGGAATTTGTGATGCACATTTGGTCGCTTTAGCGATCCCGTTGCGTGTGACACCTATGAGCAACTTTGCATCATCGCAAAAACGTTCAAAATCACTCATCGGTGACATTCTCAAATATCGTTACTGCAGCAGTTTCTCATTCCTGCGGCAGCACACATCGCTCCGTGTGACACCGCAGGAACGAGGAACCTCTCCTTACCTGCCTCCCGGCCACAATGCGGAAGGAAGGAGGTGGGTGGGATATTCGTCCCGCTCATCTCCGCCCCTCCGCGTCTATTGGGCGGCGGTTCAGTGATGCTGCTGTGACGTCGCTGTGACGCTGCACGAACCGCCCCCTTAGAAAGGAGGCGGTTAGCCGGTCACAGCGACGTCGCATGGAAGGCAAGTCCATGTGACGGGTCCGGGCGATGTTGTGCGACATGGGCAGAGATTTGCCCGTGTCGCACAACCGATGGGGGCGGGTACGCACGCTGGCGATATCAGTACCGATATCGCAGTGTGTAAAGTACCCTTTAGACAGATTGGTGCAAGGATCAGAAGACAGTGCAGGTCCAATCTCTGACCTCTAGCAATCATCCAGGTCTGGGCAGGAGAACATTCACAAAAATCTCCTTCTCCATCATTATACAGTCTTCTAGAGCAAATGACACTTTTTGGCCACTTTCCCACTTTTGGAAACACTGCATTTTTCTGCATGTTTTCCATTGGTGTCTGCCCAGGAATACACTATAACAATCTGCTCCAATTATTGTTCAAATTTTTATTGTCTATTCCTTTTTTTATGAATTCTTGATAAGGACTTGAAATTGCTTTTTCTTTTTTACTGTGTCTTAAAGAGGACCAACCACCCGGATTTTCCTATATAACCTAAAGCCAGTGCTATACTGGCGCTATCATGCTGATTCTATACATTCCTTCAGTTGTGAGATCGGATGTACAGTGCTGGCCAAAAGTATTGGTACCCCTGCAATTCTGTCAGATAATACTCAGTTTCTTCTTGAAAATGATTGCAATCACAAATTCTTTGGTATTATTATCTGCATTTCTTTTGCTTGCAATGAAAAAAAACACAAAAGAGAATGAAACAAAAATCAAATCATTGATCATTTCACACAAAACTCCAAAAATGGGCCAGACAAAAGTATTGGCACCCTTAGCCTAATACTTGGTTGCACAACCTTTAGCCAAAATAACTGCGCACAACCGCTTCCGGTAACCATCAATGAGTTTCGTACAATGCTCTGCTGGAATTTTAGACCATTCTCCTTTGGCAAACTCCTACAGGTGCCTGAGATTTGAAGGGGGCCTTCTCCAAACTGCCATTTTGAGATCTCTCCACAGGTGTTCTATGGGGTTCAGGTCTGGACTCATTGCTGGCCACTTTAGTAGTCTCCAGTGCTTTCTATCAAACCATTTTCTAGTGCTTTTTGAAGTGTGTTTTGGGTCATTGTCCTGCTGGAAGACCCATGACCTCTGAGGGAGACCCAGCTTTCTCACACTGGGCCCTACATTATGCTGCAAAATTTGTTGGTAGTCTTCAGACTTCATAATGCCATGCACACGGCCAAGCAGTCCAGTGCCAAAGGCAGCAAAGCAACCCCAAAACATCAGGGAACCTCCGCCATGTTTGACTGTAGGGACAGTGTTCTTTTCTTTGAATGCCTCTTTATTTTTCCTGTAAACTCTATGTTGATGGCTTTTCCCAAAAAGCTCTACTTTTGTCTCATCTGACCAGAGAACATTCTTCCAAAACGTTTTAGGCTTTCTCAAGTAAGTTTTGGCAAACTCCAGCCTGGCTTTTTTTATGTCTCGGGGTAAGAAGTTGGGTCTTCCTGGGTATCCTACCATACAGACCCTTTTCATTCAGACGCAGACGGATAGTACGGGTTGACACTGTTGTACCCTCGGACTGCAGGGCAGCTTGAACTTGTTTGGATGTTAGTCGAGGTTCTTTATCCACCATCCGCACAATCTTGCGTTGAAATCTCTCGTCAATTTTTCTTTTCCTTCCACATCTAGGGAGGTTAGCCACAGTGCCATGGGCTTTACACTTCTTGATGACACTGCGCACCGTAGACACAGGAACTTTCAGGTCTTTGGAGATGGACTTGTAGCCTTGAGATTGCTCATGCTTCCTCACAATTTGGAGTCTCAGGTCCTCAGACAGTTCTTTGGTCTTCTTTCTTTTCTCCATGCTCAATGTGGTACACACAAGGACACAGGACAGAGGTTGAGTCAACTTTAATCCATGTCAACTGGCTGCAAGTGTGATTTAGTTACTGCCAGCACCTGTTAGGTGCCACAGGTAAGTTACAGGTGCTGTTAATTACACAAATTACAGAAGCATCACATGATTTTTCAAAGTGCCAATACTTTTGTCCACCTCCTTTATATGTTTGGTGTGGAATTATATCCAATTTGACTTTATGACAATTGTTTTTTTTTTCATTGAAGACAAATTAAATGAAGATAATACCAAAGAATTTGTGATTGCAATCATTTTCAAGAAGAAACTGAGTATTATCTGGCAGATTTGCAGGGGTGCCAATACTTTTGGTTAGCACTGTATACTTTCTGAAATATAGGCAAGTAACGTTTGTGAAATACACTGTTATTTGATGATAGGTGCACAGAAATATCTAATAGGTGAGTTGTGTATTGCTAGTTATTCCCGCCTCTGTCTGCTGCCTGTTCTTCCTCCCCCTATGTTATTACAGAAGGAAGGACAGGCAGCAAACAGGGGCAGGCATAACTAGCAAAACCCGACCCACCTATTAGATATTCTGTTGCACCTATCATCAAATAACAGTGCATTTCACAAACTTTACTTGACTATATTTCAGAAAGTATACATCCGATCTCACAACTGAAGGTATGTATAGAATCAGCCTGACAGCGCCAGTATAGCACTGGCTTTAGGTTATATAGGAAAATCCTGGTGGTTGGTCCTCTTTAAGGCTGTGCGCGCACGTTGAGTTTTTTTCATGCGTTTATGCTGCAGTTTAAAACGCTGCGTAAACGCATGCGTTGTGTCCACCCAGCAAAGACTATGGCAATTAAGCAAATTCCATGCGCATGTTGCGTTTTGAAATGAAGCATTTTGGATGCACGTTGCGTTTTCAAATGCGTTTTGGATGCGTTCTAAAAAGCAACATGTCACTTATTTTGTATGTTTTGGATGCTTTTCCCTCTCTTGTCTGTGGGAGAGCAAGCATCCAGAATGCCCCACTCTGCACTCAAAATACATCCAAAACGCTGCTTTTTCTCACAGGAGTCAATAAGGAATTAAAACTAAAAAAAAAACCGCACAGACGCCAATCGATACACGAATGCTTCCAATTTACCGACTGGTATATGAGACAACTCATTGCAGGTATCACACCGGTTAGGCTTAGTTAAGAGGATACTACAAGTATGTCTTGTTCCGGGGGGAAAGGGGAAGGCGGGGGGGGTTAGTGTTTGTGGGAGTTCTAGATTTTTTAGGAATTAAGAAAACACTGTCTTATAATTTACATAATCGAAGCTGCATCTAATATATCTGAAATTGCATTTGATTTTACACACTGTATACATATAACGATTTATTTTCAATAAAGATGGTTTATAAAAAAAATAAAATAAAATGCACAGTTCAACAGCGACTTTTCATCCACAGAGCCCAGGTGTTTTTATGCAATCACATCCACGTTCAATACAAAAATCGCAACGTTTCCGTTATGTGGGAACATAATAGTAGTTTCTGTTCTGGTTTACAGAAGGTGGCCCACCGGCAATTAATAGTGCATAGAATTTCGAGGATTACGCTCCCATTCTCACCATGATTTGTTGACTCTGTACAGATTTCCTTGCAGTTCGTACATTTCCTGACAGTTTGCGACCACAGGCTTTGTATTAACTTAGGCTAGTTTCACACTTGCGTTGGATGGCTTCCGTAGCATTGCGTTGTGTTACGGATGCAACGGATCGTACAAAACAATGTAAAGCTTTTTTTTTTTTCTTCTTTACAGTTTTACCGGCAGCAGACTAGTGTGAACGATCAGCTGATCACTCTCAATAGCCGGCGGCCGGTCGCTCATCTGAGCGCTGTCACTTGCCGGCGGCCGGGCATGCCAGCGGGCGGGCGCTCAGTTGAGCGCTGTCAGTTGCCGGCGGCCGGGCATGCTGGCGGGCGGCGCTCAGTTGAGCGCTGTCAGTTGCCGGCGGCCGGGCATGCTGGCGGGCGGCGCTCAGCTGAGCGCTGTCAGTTGCCGGCGGCCGGGCATGCTGGCGGGCGGCGCTCAGCTGAACGTTCGGCCACCGCGAGATAAAATAAAGTTTGTGATTAAAAAAAAAAAAAAGAAGAAGAAGAGCATGCGCAGGGAAATCCTGAGGATTCCTCTGCTCAAAACAACGTTACATGCTGCGTTCCTCCCGCTGGGCGGAAGCAACGGAGCGTCGCCCAGTGGAAGCAACGCAAGTCCTTTTGGCACAATCCGTCAACCATACAAGTCTATGGGAAATAGACTTACAATCCGCCCAAAAGGGAGGATTGTAACGGAAGGAAAACAACGCAAGTGTGAAAGTACCCTTAGTATAAGATGTTACTTAACCTGGCTGAATTAAGTCATATTGGACCTGGGTAATATCAGTATTATCAGGACGGTGTCACACATTAAAATATAATTATTGTATTGTCGGTGTCATTCTTGTTTAGGGAATTACGGATTCCTCCTTATTTTATTGTTATTTCTAAACCTTACTGCTTGGGTCGACAAGATATCTACCATCCCAAGAAACCAGAGCCTGAGCCCCAAGTTACATAAATGCCATTTCTTAGCACCTAATTTTACTAAAAGTCATGCAAGCTGATCTGGAGGATAACGTCTTCCCCAGGCTTCTGATCTGCGGATGTAATCTTAGCTTCTCTTGGATGTAACTGGAGCTGGACCCTGAGCCCTGACTATCTTATATAAACGTGGTCTCTTAGCACCTAATCTTAGTAAAAGTCAGCCAGGCCGCTGCACAGTGCCTCGTCAGCTTGTTGATTACAATTGGGTTTAAGAAGTTCTCAAAGAACTGCAAAATCCTTATGCAACTTGGGACGGTAGACTGGGATGCTGGACGTTAAAGAGACACTGAAGATGCATTCCATCGAACCCACATTTCTTATGATCGGCTATTATGGTCGCAATTGACTTGCAGAAAAAAAAAAGTTGAGATAAGAACAAATATACAAACTTGTGCATTAAGAGCTTAGCTCTTTATGATGTCCCATGATAAGATGTGGAGTTTAGTGGCGATTTACGGAGAGTTAAGATCACCATCTAAGGGTACTTTCACACTTGCGTTCAGCGCAGTCCGTCACTATGGAGAATAGCGCAGTCCGTCAATATGGAGAATAGCGCAGTCCGTTAACGCACTGCGCTATTCTCTATAGACTTGTATGGACGACGCACTGTAACGCAAGTGTCAGCGTTGCATCCGCTGGACGACGCAGTGTCGTTATTTTGACGCTGCGTCGGGCAGAAGGAACGCAGCACGAAACTTTTTTTGAGCGGCGGAAACCTTTATTTTTCACTGCGCATGCTCTTTTGTTTTTAAAAAATCACAGAAACTTTATTTTGTTTCTCGGTGGCCGAACGTTCAGCTGAGCGCCTGGCCGCCGGCATGTGAGAGCTCTCAGCTGAGCGCCCGGCCGCCGGCTATTGAGAGCGATTAGCTGAGCGCCCGGCCGCCGGCTATTGAGAGCGATCAGCTGATCGTTCACAATAGTCTGCTGCCAGTAAAACTGTAAAGAAGGAAAAAAAAAGCTTTCCGTTGCTTTGTACGATCCGTTGCATCCATTGTGCCACTATATGTAACGCATCCGTTGCATCCGTCACACAACGCAATGTAACGGATACCGTTCAACGCAAGTGTGAAAGTAGCCTTACAAGTTACAAGAACTGTTACCCTTTAGTTTTCACACCATAAGTGAAGTGTTTTCTCTAGTTTTGCATCTTGCCGGGGTTACTTTGATATTTGCTTTGTTCTTTCATCTTGTACCGTAAAAAGTTGTACTATAATACACTGAAAAATGTCCCACTACTCAACGGCGATAAATACATTCACACATTCAAGATTTCCCCCCCACCTCTTCAATGCAGATTGACAAAATCAGCAAGCGTTCTCAATGCGAATGGGGTTTCCAGAATCCACAGTTCACTTTACAGAAAATTTCGATATGGATTTTTGTTCACGCAATGAAAAAATATTAAATGAAAATAGGTTTATTCCTGTTCACTCTCGAAATCTAAAAATCGCACATCTGCAGCAGAAATCTTTCATCTCAGTCTATCCTAAAGTATATCCAAAACAAGAAAGCTGCGGAGACACCATCACATGTTTCTCAACACTGGCAGGAAACTAGCCAGGTCTTTCACCGGGAAGGAACAACCACGGGATGGGCAGTCTCCAGTCAAGGAGACCACCTATGCCAAACATGGTATCCATCCACAGACAGCTGTTTCGGGGTATTTGCCCCTCATCAGTGTTAAGCGCAGTGATTCTCCGCAGGCTTTCTTGTTTTGAATATTTCCCAGGGGGCATTGCTCTAGAATCACTGCGTTGAGAAACACGTGATGGTGTCTCCGCGGTGTTGGATGTTGATCTCCCTAAGGTCAACCATCCTTGCTAAAGTACATCCAGTCATGGCCGAAAGTGTTGGCCCCCTTGAAATGTATTCCAGGAAATTAAGTATTTCTCTTAGATAAATTGTTGCAATTACACTTTTTTTCCTTTGTGCACTGGAAAAGCAACAAAAAAAAAAAAGATGAGGGGAAAAAAAAGGCAAATTGGAAATAGTTTCACAAATAGTTTCACACACAACCCCCAAAATGGGCAGGGTGAAATTGCTGGCACTCTCAGTTTAATATTTGCTGCGCCTTTTACCCTTTGGAATAAATACCTATATTCAGTTGCTTC
This sequence comes from Anomaloglossus baeobatrachus, assembly GCF_048569485.1. NCBI lineage: Eukaryota > Metazoa > Chordata > Amphibia > Anura > Aromobatidae > Anomaloglossus > Anomaloglossus baeobatrachus. Next base: position 182,806,942 of record NC_134363.1, on the reverse strand, counting down.
CCATAACCATCCACAAGCTTCTTACTCCTCTCAACTGGAATCTTGGACTCTTCTTTATAAACGTCTCCAGGTCTCTCATATCTGAAGGCGTCTTCTGTTCTCTCAACACCAATTTTTAGATCTTTCCACAGGTGTCAATGGGGTTTAGATCTGGACTCATTGCAGCAACTTCAGATCTCTCCAGCGCTTTGTTTCCATCCATTTCTGGGGCTTCTTGAAGTGTTTGGGGTCATTGACCTGCTGGAAGACCCCTGACTCAGCTTTCTGACACTGGGCACTACGTTGGTAGTCTTTAATTATAATCTTCAGATTTCATGGTTCCTTGCACACAGTCAAGGCCTCCAGTGCCAGAAGCAGCAAAACAACGCAAAACATCTCTGGCCTCCACCATATATGACTGTAGGTCCTGTGCTCTTTTCTTTGAAGGCTTCATTTTATTTTCGGTAAACAGTAGAATGATGCGCTTTACCAAAAATCTCTATCTTGGTTTCATCGGTCCACAAGACGCATTCCCAGAAGGATTCTGGTTACTCAGATTTTGGCAAACTGCAGTCTAGCTTTCTTCTGTCTCTGTGTCAGCAGTGGGGTCATCCTGGGTCTCCTCCATAGTGTTTTATTTCATTCGGATGTGGACGGATAGTTTGCTCTGACACTGATGCCCCTGAGCTGATAGACAGCTTGACTTTCTTTGGAACTTGATTGTGCTTATCCACCATCCGGACTATCCTGCATTACAACCTTTCAGCAATTTTTCTCTGTCCACGTTCAGGGAGATTAGCTACAGTGCCATGGTTTGTAAACTGCTTGATTATATTGTGTACCGTGGGCTAAGGAACATCAAGATCTCTAAAGATAGACTTGTAACCTTGAGATAGTTGATATTTTTAGCAAATTTGGTTGTCAAGTCCTCAGACAGTTCTTTTCTCCTCTTTCTGTTCTCTGTGCTTAGTGGGGCACACACAGACACACAATGCAAAGACTGAGTCAACTTCTCCCCCTTTTTATCTGGCTTCAGGGGTGATTTTCATATTGCCCACACATATTACTTGCCACAGGTGGGTTTGAACGAGCATCACATGGTGAAAAAGTTATTTATCCTCAATTTTGGAAAGGTGACAACAATTTTGCCCGCCATTTTTAGGGTTCTGTGTGAAATTATGTCCAATTTGCCTTTTTTTATGTTTTTCTTTGTGTTGTTCTAATATACACAAAATAAATAAACATGTGTATAACAAAACAAGTGTAACTGGAATAATTTTCTGGAAGAAAATACGTAATTACTTACCGGTAATGTGTTTTTTCCGAACCCATGACGGCACCCTTATTTCGTGGTGCCGTCATAGGGTGAGGGAAAAAAACTTCCTTTTCTAGAACAATCTCAACAGTGCCAATACTTATGATGGATGTATAATATGCAAATCAGACGTGTGCACATAACCTAAATCTTCAATTACTTCCATTAATTCATTCTGAATACTCAATAGTATCAGTATGAATAGTATCAGTATCAATGTTGAATAGTACCAGTCCTCTATGTCTTGCACCAGTGATCCTCTACCTACGTTCTGGGGGATCGCACCAGGGTGAAGTGTAACCCCAGAACCTCATTCTGTGTAGTCCTCTACTTTGTGGACACAGGCATGCTTGTCTCTGTCTAGTGACATAGTAGTATGTAGTTTCTATGTAGAATGACAGCAGTGATGTGCGAGCAGTAATCGTGCACGGTGTGGCCATATGGAGGGAATGGGATTTCTTGAGCCTTTGTTAACACTCCATACAGTAGAGTAGATGAGGTGGAAAGGTGAATGCTGCCCTCTTAATTGTAGTTTGAAGACCTTGTGATATGCTAGGTTGTTTCTGCAACTCCTGTATCCAGCATTATAGAGAGCTGCGTACATGCATTATCTCTTCCTTTAAAATAGAAAAAGAGATAGAAAGAGACTAATTTTCTCCTAAAATGTCAAAGCCACCCAAACCCATCACACAAACCAATATCTCCAATTCTAATATTAAAAGTTTTGAAGCCCCTGGGAGAAGTTCAGTTTAGCAATGTGGCCCTCACACCCAAGAAATCATGTGCCCCCGATTTCCTGATTAAAAGGCTTTTAAAGAACACAATACACACAATGTCACACACGGTACTGGTGCAAAAGTTTTAAGCAGCTGAATATCAAAAAACTTTCAAAACTAGAAGTTTTCATATTTTTTTAGCAATTAAAATTATGCAAAGTGAATGAACAAAGGAGAAATCTAGATCCTATCAATTCTTGGTGACCGCCCTTTGCCCGCATCGCTTCCGCTCAGTCACTTGTATACAATTTACAAAGACGCTTGGAAGGAGATTGTTCCAAACATCATTGAGCACTGACCCCCGATCTTCTGTGTATGAGGCTTGTGCGGATCCTTCTGTCTCTTGATCCCCGACAGACGGGACGATGCGAGACCAGGGCTCTGTGGGGGCCGGATCATCACCGCCAGGACTCCTTGTTCTTTTTTTTTTTTTTTAACTGTTTTTTTTTTATTGACTTTTCATATAACAGCAAGATAAATAACAATAATAGCAACATTATACAGTATGACCCTTGTTCTTAAGGACATCGGCTGAATGTTTGGGGACGTTGTCCGGCTGCAGAATACATTTAGAGCCAATCAGACCCCTCCCTAATGGTATCACACGATGGATTATCTGATTATCTTATTATCTGCCTTCGAGGTCACCAAGAAACTGACAACTATGAGGAATGTAGACGCAAGGAAACTTAGTGCGGCAGATGAAAGCCACATCATGTTACTTCCCTATGAAATCGGAAGATGTCCAGCAGTCACATCAGTTCAGAACTGGCAGCCATCCGTGAGCCCAATTACAGCTACCTAAGACTGGCCAAAAATGATCATAGTTGAAGAAATGGCCAAAAGCCCAAACCTACATGGATACATAGCCAAGGGACTCAACTATGCATGAAAACATTGGAACTGTGTACAGAAGAATGGCAGCAGGTGCTCTGGACTGAGGAGCCAAAATGTGACATATGTGGCTGTAACAGAAGCAGTTTGTTGTCCAAAGACCTGGAGAGCAGAACAATCAGAGTCTACAGGATCAATGAAGCTTGGAGGGTCCTATATTTTAGGAAATGAAGTTGCAAATGTGGTCAGAATTAATGGTGACCTCAATGCTGAGAAATCCATACAGATACTTTTCCATTATATCATGAAGAGAAGTCTGATTTGCTCCAAATTTATTCTACAGCTACACAACAATCCCAAACATACAACCAATGAGGAGTCCTGGAGGTGATGATCCGGCCCCCGCAGAGCCCTGATCTCCTATCATTCCGTCTGTCTCGGCTCAAGAGACAGAAGGATCCACATAAGTCTTATACACTGAAGATCTGGGGTCAAGATGTTTGGAACAACCCACTGCTGAGCTTCTTCACAAACTGTGTGCAATTGACAAGTGTAAGTGGAAGAAGTTTGTTTTACTTCTCAATTTGTTAATTGATAAAAATTAACTTTTAAGAGCTTCTTACTTTTCAGCATTTTTTTTCTGCAAATCTGCCTAAAGCTTTTTTATAGTTTTATATGCATCAATCCTCACACAAGTGATGCGTACTTCATGAGAATTATTTCATTATATACACTATATACTCCACCTATACCTCCAAACAACTTCAGTCTTTAATTATCCTCAGCTTCAGTGGATACTTCTACTCTTTACGCTGAAGCTCTGCTTCTTCAGCTCCGCTGCTGTGTATAAGCACAAGCCCACCACTGTCTCAGCCAGAGCCCATGCATAAAAGCTGACTACAGCGATTATAGCAAGAGAAATGATCAAACTCTAAAAAACTGAACCATCAAAAGAAGATATTTCATAATCGTCATAAATGCTCAAAAGTCTCAGTCAAATAAGCATGAAAAAAAGCTAAAAGCGCTTAAAGAGGTTTTCAAAATTCATCAAAAAATAAACCAGGGAGTGGAGAGAAGAAATGTGCTCTAATAATAAAATAACGCTAAAATTCCGAGCTCACCCAGTGCCGCCATTCCAAAGCTCATCCGCGTCACACCTACAGCCAATCACTAGGTTCGGTGGTCACACAATCATTTCCAGGCCAATTGGACACACACTGGCGGCGTGCACGGAAAAGATGGAGCTGTAATGGCGATGTGATGACTGTCACTAGGTGGTGCTATACACTACTTGCATTCAGTAAATGGATATGTAGTCAGAAAGGCTGAGATCATAAACCAAAAGGGCACGACAGAGACAAGGTCAAAGTACAAGCTAAAGGTCAGGGTTCCAGGAGAGTACATACAAAATACAGGAAGCAGAGGAAGATGTGGTCAGGAGGAAGTCCGAGGTCAGAAGCCAGGAAGTAATAACAGAAACAGGGGGGGGGGGGACATGCAGAGATGGGTCAACAACAGTCCAGAGTTGAGAGGCCAAGCTTTAAACATTGAGCACCACGGGAGCCAACAGCACAACTGTAACCAGGAAGTACGACTGGCGGCGTCCTGAGCTAACACGCTCCCTAATGAAGCAGAGCAATCACTGGGAACGAGAAGCATCTGTGTGATGTGAAACAATCAGCAGAGAATTCATCCTGCAGAATGCTCGGCAACATATACCGGCTCTGCAGGAAGCATAGCAGAACAATACAGAATGTTTTGCAAATAGGAATTGTCACAGGCGGGAAATTTAACATATTTCGCCTTCTTGGCCTATTTTCTTCTGCCAACCTTGGAAAACCTCTTCAAATCTCAATAACAACATTATTCCCTATGGAGATGGAAATTAAAAAACAAACAAAAAAAAATAAAATAAAACAGACTACACCTTTTCCATGCATCTTAAAGGGAACCTGTCATCAGAAACTTTGCTTTAAACCTAAAAGTGTCCCCCTCTGCAGCTTCTGGGCTGCATTCTAGCAGGTTCCTGTACTTTTTGTGTCCCCTTTTAAACCAAATTAAATAAATACTTTATAAACTTGTACCTTTTGCTTTGTAATTTTGGAAATCGTCCATGGGGGCAGGCTCTCTGCTGACCGTTGCTGTTCCTCCAGCAGATTTACGCTGCCCCCCAACGCTGAATTTCATATCTCAGGACGCCGCCCCTGGGCGCCCGTGGTCCCGCGCATGCGCTGTGCGACTGTAGCGGGACTGTGCACGTGTGACCGCTGGTGACGTTTTGCGCAGGCACGAGGTTATGGGCGGCGCTCTGATTGTTATCAGCAAGTGCCGCCCATAACCTCGTGACCGCACTTTCCCCTCTTCCTCCAGCGTTCTGCGCAAGCGCTTGCTCGCCAGATGACCCGACGTCACCTCTTTCCCATCTTGCCCTGCTGCAGGGTAAGATGGGAAGGAGGTGACGTCGGGTTATTTGGCCGGCGAGCGCTTGCGCAGAACGCTGGAGGCAGTGGGGGAAAGCGCGTCCACGAGATTATGGGCGGGCACTTGTGATGCAAACACAGCACCGCCCATAATCTCGTGCTTGTGACACACGTCACCAGCGATCCTGGCGTGGGCGGCACCTCGGGCGCAGTGGGCGGCGTCCTGATGGATGAAATGGAGCGTGGGGGGACGGCGTCAATGTGCTGGAGGAACAGCAACGGTCACCAGAGAGCCCGCCCCCATGGACGATTTACAAAATTTACATAGCAAAAGGTACAAGTTTATAAAGTATTTCATTTGGTTTAAAAGGGGCCACAAAAAGTACAGGAACCTGCTAGAATGCAGCCCAGGAGCTGCAGAGGGGGAAACTTTTGGGTTTCAAGCTAAATTTCTGATGACAGGTTCCCTTTAACACTTGACTTAAAGTAATATTTCTGCTATAAGACAGCCGCATGATAAAACAAAAAAAAATAAATTCAGTAAAATACTAAATATTTGCGCTAGCGAGATGATATACCTGAGCACATAAGGGCTTGTTTATAAAAGTCTATTAAAAAAATCCTACAAGCCTTACATGACAGGGGCACGCTGGAGCCAGATGTGAGCAGATGCTGCTCCCGCCACTGTTTAAATATCCCTTCTAGCCCTTTATATTTCTCCAAAAAGGGAACGAGAAAAAAAAAAAGTGTCATTCTAATTAGATAAATCCTTTAAGCGCGTGGCCTGCAGTTCGTCATGGAAATTAACCTCCCTGAAGATCACACTAACTGAAATAAGAAACTCAGTGTTTTGGCATACTGCAGTGAAATGAGAGACCCAGGACAGCATTTAATACACACTTTCATAAACTTACCACATTTCATCTTTCCAAAGCCCTGAATGCACGGCGCTACTGAAACCCCCCAATCCAGTGCTACTGGCAGAAGCCCCCAACTCTGAGGGGTGGGAGGAGGGGGGACACTATCCACTGTGAACCAGCTGCCGAAGAGGATCAGGGATCGGAGAACATTTTTTAATTTTTGGGAGTAAAAGCATCTGCTTGGCCAATCTATGAAATGGCTCTCTCATGAATATTGCTATGAAATTAGTGCCGTGTGACGCACTTTCCTGAAGAGGGGCCTGCATCGTTCCCATCCACTTGTGATAATTTCATTAGGAAAACTCGCTGCTACATTAAATGCACGATGCAAATTTCTTGATGACCGCTCTCCCTTCCGATATTACCCCAAACGGGTGTGCAAAGCATTGCCGGTAGAGTTGAGCGAGTAGCTAACTATTTGTACTTGCTATACTCCTCAAGAATACTGTCGAATACCCACGTATTAATTCCGATCCAAGGCAATGGGGAAAAACTCACAATGTAACGAGTAGCCCGAATGCTGTTCTATACGTGCGAGTAGTGAATAGTGCGGAATTCGGGTTACTTGTTACATTGCGTGTTTGTCCCCATTGACTTGCATTGTACCCGCTATTCGGAATGAATATGCGAGTATTAGACAGTACTCGGTATGAGTATAGCGAGTGCGAATAGTTAGGTACTAGCTCAACTCTACCGGCACAAGGGTCAAGAGTGAACGCCAAGGCCGAGCAATGTGATAATTGAGAATTAAGTCATTACACGGTCTGAGCAGAGAGGGAAGACATTGCACCGTCACCCCAAAAATGGTACCTCATCATAGCCGCAAGCGCCAATGGACAACCAGCATGACTCTCCACAGACGCGCCACCCCGATGGCTCTTTACAGGATTACTAGACTATAGAGTGCACCGGTTTCTAGTATTTTTTTCTACATTATGCTGCTTCAGTCACAAAAAACTTTCTTCAGCCTCAAAATATCCAAATTCACCATTTAGTTTATGACGAAAAACCGATCGTGCTCCAGTCATGTTAGGTGGAAAGGGAAAGCTCTTTGCAATGACCAACCAATACTGTATTGGTCTTGTAGACAAAATTAGCACAAGGAACTACAAGAAGCAATGGGATGAAACTATAAAGGAAGGAGATTCAGATTAGACATTAGGAAAAACGTTTTGACAGTGAGGGCAGTCAGAGAGTGGAACAGGCGGCGACGGGAGGCAGTGAGGGCAGTCATATTGAAACAGGCGGCAACGGGAGGCAGTGAGGGCAGTCAGAGAGTGAAACAGGCGGCAATGGGAGGCAGTGAGGGCAGTCATATTGAAACAGGCGGCAACGGGAGGCAGTGAGGGCAGTTAGAGAGTGGAACAGGTGGCAACGGGAGGCAGTGAGGGCAGTCAGAGAGTGGAACAGGTGGCAACGGGAGGCAGTGAGGGCAGTCAGAGAGTGAAACAGGCGGCAATGGGAGGCAGTGAGGGCAGTGAGAGTGGAACAGGTGGCAACAGGAGGCAGTGAGAGCAGTGAGAGTGGAACAGGTGGCAACAGGAGGCAGTGAGGGCAGTGAGAGTGGAACAGGTGTCAACAGGAGGCAGTGAGGGCAGTGAGAATGGAACAGGTGGCAACAGGAGACAGGAAGGGCAGTCAGAGAGTGGAACAGGTGGCAATGGGAGGGAGTGAGGGCAGTCAGAGAGTGGAACAGGCGGCAACAGGAGGAAGTGAGCTCTCCATCAATGGAAATCTTCAAGCGGAAGCTGGATAAACATTTAGCGGGATGATTTCGGAAAACCTGCACTCACAGGGGGTTGGACTCAATGGCCCTTGAGGTCCCTTCCAACTCTACCATTCTATGATTCTGTGATAATGGCTGGTTTACATAATATATAGAATAGCTGACTATCTGGTCCTGGTAAGAGAGGATGGTCTTCTGACAAAGTTCTAAAGTATATTTCTTCCAGTATGACCAGAGGCCACTTGTTTTGTTGTATTGGCATCTGTGGTCATCAGCATCTTCTTGCCTCAATCTTTACTAAAGCATTGTCATAAGTGGGCAAAGAAGAAAGTTGGCTGATACCCCATAAATATACAACAAAGAATTATACTTTATATCTATGGTGGATTTCATGAAATCGTGATGCATTAAGGAGTTTATTGTAATTCCTATAGAGTTGATGCTCTATTATGTCAAAATGTTACTTTTCTCATAGGGCTTGTTTTGCCTTCTACGGGATCAGCGCTGCAAGACAGTAGCAAACGTGAAATAAGTCCAAGCAGTTCTCATAACTAAACTTGGCGGCATCTTCTCCTCCACCGGGACAATACATGCACTTATTTAGCAGTTGGTCCCATTGGGCACATCTGCAGGTCAGCTTCCGTTAGTTTTTGGCATCCCTACAGTGTTTTGAAGAATTCTATTTTGAGAATCCTGAGTAAATCTATGACTGGTCCAAGCGTGTGATTTACCTGCGGAGACAAGTCCTAGGAGACTACAGACCATTGCATAATGAAAGAAAAAAAAACTTAGTGTAGACAAAACTGTTCATAGACACGTTAAACGCTGGCACCGAGGGCCCCTCTTTTATTTTATGAAAGAAATGGAAGCTGAAAGGGCTGTAAAGAAGGCTTAAAGAAAATGAAGATTATTAGTTGAAAGGGAAACTCCTTGAAGGGATCTGATCTAAAAGGACATTTGGGGGAACCAGGATTTGGAACTGAGCTGCGAAACGAGGCGGCAGCACGGCAAGAGAACAGACGTGAGGAGGAATTACACTGTACAGGGGTATGTTTGGGGACCAGGACATGAACCAGGAATTACTGACAGGACACAGGGGGACAGGTTTTGGATAGAATATAGAAAAAGGATGGACCCCTAGCCCCCTCCACCAAAACGATCCTGTATCATGCGAGTGCAGCAGCGTATCACTCAGGTCTACAGTCTCCTTCCCGTGACCAGAGAGGATAAAGGGTTTCGACAAGAGACTAGCGTAACCATCTCATTTTTCTAATGAAACTGTTAAGTGCTTTCTCCTTCCTCAAAGAAATTTTCCACCCCTTTGATCGACATTCATATATTCCTAGGGAAAACAGAAGCTACTTGCACTCGTGCTTCTTTCGTGGTACTTCTTGTTCACCAAGAGTTTTTATTATTATTTTTTTTTTAAGGGCCACTGTTATTTTCTCTCCTCTGCCTTCTTTCCCATTTGTCCTTAAGACTCCTCTCACCTTGAGGAGTGTTAGGATTACCCGGCATTTATACTCAATGCTCCTCTTTATTCCTTAAGACTTATTAAGAATGATAATGAGCTCCAAAGGACCGTCACGTCGCGCTCCTTCCCTCTCTCTCTGTCGCTCTCTTCTCTACGTGCCTATTCTGTCAAAGGCACACAGGACAAATCAGACCAAAAAAAAAAAAAAAATCTGACAATATGGATCAAGGACACTTGAGGATTTATATTCTATAATTCCACCCTTTCTTTTGTTTTTATTATTCCTCTTCAAATTTCTCATCCCCCTCCCGGACTTTGACCGGGGACGCGAGGAGGCAGCCTGCCTAGAAAACCTCGTTAATGGGAAGCCCTTAAACGGCTGATTAATTTTAGCAAAATTTACGATGTTCTCTCTCTCTCTTATTCTTGCTTTCATTTAAGCTGCAGTATTCTGTCAAAGAGGGTTAATCTGGCTGCTAGGCGGCCTTACCTAGCACACCGCAGGACCACCTCTATGAAAGTGAAAATGGGGAGGTAAAATATTAGGGGTGTAAAAGAACATTTTATGCAAGTAAACTTCATCCTCAACACAAGAGAGTCAAATGCATAAAATACAAAAGACTGCAAATTTAAACAAAAGCATAAAATAAAACAATAAAAAGCCTGGACTATTCTGAATAAGCAGCATAAAAAAAAAAAAAATGCTGCAAATAATCACAAGATGCAGCTTAGCGCTCACGTCATAATAAACGCCTTTACCGAACACGACCTTATCGACTTCAAGTTTCACTCAATGCATATTAACGTGGTGCGTGTTAACCGACTGCTTCTATCGAACAGGACGGACAAGTGTCAATGTAAAGTGCCCAGGTTCTGTCGACATGGATATAAATAAGACAGCAATGCTGCTCACATTGCCGGACCGCCGACGAGCACGGAGCTACCGTAAGGAAGATATCACGCAGTAAAAGGCTCCGGCACAAGCAATGCTGTATATTGCACTTAACCATTTCAACCAGATGACAGCAACTCCACTTTTTAATTGCTGCTTGTGGTCAATTATATTGAATGGGGAAAGGGGGGGGGTGTAAACATGAGTGACAGATGGGACAGCAAGGAACAAGTGCATTCTTTTAAAGCAACCCAACCCAAAGTACGTTTTATACACGAAATGAACAGATAAAAGATGGAAGGGGGACAGACCACTTTGGATGGCAGATCTCTTTAAAGCTTGGCTTTTAAATAAAAGGAATACAAACACAAATTGCTAATCCCACTAAACCGTCCATATGGATAGCTGGGTTAGCTAGATAAAAGATTAAGGGTTTTAATAAGGAAGCGGCTGCTAGCGTAGTCATTTCACATACAGGGCACTTGAAGTCACCGAGACAAACCTTACAAAAAAAAAAAAAGTTTTCTGCCCGTAATCCCCCAACGTACGTTGGATAGAACCCTTGGGTTTGCGTAGGAGTGGCCGCATTAGCGTTACGTCGGACGATTTACACCTACTACCGACTGTACTCGCGCCCCCCTGACTTGTAAACATTTCAATTAGGAACGGATAAAAAGAACATAGCGACTGGAAAAAGAAGAAGAAGAAGAAGAAGAAGCCTGGATGTTGTACGTTCCATGGGGAGGATTTCTCTGTAAATTCCTTCAGGATGCTGCCGCCTCAATTCTGTTCTACAACTGAACACTTCTACTTTACAGGGATTTCCTGCACCACAAACCAAATTGCTAACAGTGTAGAGATGACAACCTCGTCTGTCTGAAAGCCGACACTACAGCCTTTAAAAGAGGGGAAAAAAAGAATAAAATAAAATAAGCCGTCGACTTCGCCACTAAAGTATTGTCATGTTCTAACTAATTTTCTTGTGTCACTGTGTTATAAAAAAAAACCCAGAAGGGGGGAGATATGACTTTCCCTGAATGATCTGTTTAACCTAAGCCAGAGAGGAAAAAAAAAAAAAAGAAGTCATTAATTACTTATGTGAGCTATTCCTTCACAAAGACAATAAACCTGCCTGGTCGCCATGGATATGACATATTTGCTCTGAAAACAACACAATAATTAGCAAAGGGGAGAGATCCGAGGAGAATATGCAAACTCCTGAGTTTAAAGCTGTACAGCCTTTTTGTTATGTTTTTTTTTTCTAACTTGTCACAGCCATTTCTGGAACCAAATGACACAAACAAATACAAACAAAACACATCATTAAAGAAAAAAAAAGACAAATAACATACGGCAATATCTACACAGTAACAAAGTGCTCGTAACGCAGTGATAGAAAGAAGAATAGCAAGAAACCTTCCAGAGGGATCAGGGCTGGGGCGCACACGGTTCTGTTACTGGTTATGGGTAAGGCCACATCTAATCTCACATTTACAGATCAACCGTGATTTATAGGTTATTGGAGAAGAAAAAAAATAATATCATGTGCAGCAGCCCAGACTCCAGCAGCCTCTCCTCATGAAGTTTACCCAGAGACGTAGACCCTTTATTGTAATAAACTTTATGTTTCCAGTCATTTTAAGGGACATCGAAAGCAAATGAAAGATGCACGTGAACAGGCACACACCACACACACTAACATATACAATACACAATGTGGACAGAGTGCACTCATACACTGCAACATACACTACATGCACACAGCAGACCAAAAATATCCGGACATACCGAAAAAACATACATATATATATATATATATATAAGTTGTTTGCTTTGTATATATATATATATATATATATATATATATATATATATATATATATATATATATATATATATATATATATATATATATATATATATATATATATATATATATATATATATATACACACATACATATACACACACAAACACATGTAGAAATAAATATACCTACACAACACATATATACTCTAACACATACATATCTACACAACAGACACACTTGAGTGCATAAAAGTATACAAACAGGTACACGCACAGGTACATGCACTTACATAAACAATACAAATACACAGATACTTTGAAACATACAACACGGGCATACATAAACTCACACACACAGGTCTATCCACATGCACACACATGTACATATACACACAGGTATATTCACATGCATACATATATACATAGATATAGTCATATGCATTCACAGGTACATACACAGGTATATTCACATGCATACACAAGTATATTCACATGCATACACATGTACATACACAGGTATGTTCACATGCATACACAGGTATATTCACATGCATACACATGTACATACACAGGTATATTCACATGCATACACAGGTATATTCACATGCATACACATGTACATACACAGGTATATTCACATGCATACACATGTACATACACAGGTATATTCACATGCATACACATATACATAGATATAGTCATATGCATTCACATGTACATACACAGGTATATTGACATGCATACACATGTACATACACAGGTATATTCACATGCATAGACAGGTATATTCACATGCATACACATGTACATACACAGGTATATTCATGTACATACACAGGTATATTCACATGCATACACAGGTATATTCACATGCATACACATGTACATACACAGGTATATTCACATGCATACACATGTACATACACAGGTATATTCACATGCATACACAGGTATATTCACATGCATACACATGTACATACACAGGTATATTCACATGCATACACAGGTATATTCACATGCATACACATGTACATACACAGGTATATTCACATGCATACACATATTTACATGCATACAAATGTATATACACAGGTAAATTCACATGCATACACACACCGGTACACTAACGTACATATAAATAGACACTCACATGCACAGATACTCTCCGATACATACAAAAAATATTTTGTCTCTCATATATATACATACACACACACAGTAGCACAAGTAATCTTGTAATCTTACATACACACACACTGGAACACTGACACATACATGTACACTCAGAAACCTACGTGTTTTCTGAAATACAACGTACACTGTTCATCACACCACAGACAAACACCACAAATAAGTAAACTGAAACAGCATAAAAACATAGATACTGGTGTACATGCGAGCACACTAAAGGCACACACATGTATACACATATACATACACACACAACACCGTCACACACTATCACTCGCATACTCCGGAAGTATACAATACACGGGTACATAAGGAGGTGCATATAACACTCTGCAGCCATTCATCTTCTGGTTACACCAGTCTGATCAAGTTTATAATTGTGTTTGTTGATTCCCTATAAACTTGGATAATACGGGAATAAAATAACCAGATCTGAGCTTTCACAGCTCGGACCGGGGGCAGCTTTGAAGTTGTTTATACATCACAAGGATTAAGTATAAAACAACATTATAGTCGAGGAGCTTTGTTTTTATTGCTAAAAATTCCTCATTTAGGTCAAAACGAGCAGATCGCAAAAACCTCATTCATGGGGGAAAAAAAAAAATTATTGTTTTTAAGTTCACTTCTTTTAAAACAATAGTTCTTCGCCAAAGTCTTTGATCTTGAAAGGTTTTTGAGATTTTCAGCTGGGGGAGAGAAAAATGATCTATTTTAAATAATGATGCAACTTGAGGATCAAAGCCATGACTTTGTGTTAGCCATAATAAGCTCGGCTTGGCACAGAACTGAGAGTGCAACCTCCCATCTAGAAAACAAAATATATTGTGGACTCAATCCACCTCGGAAAAACTTCACAGCTACTGTCTGCAAACATCAAACTGTCCCTTTAAAATGCCCCGGTGTTATACAGAGTGTGATTTCTGAAAGAGATCCGTTGACATCTCTATGGAAACCAGCAACAGATTATCATCAACAGAATAAATAACTAGTCTAATAAATTAAACAGGAGAAGGCACAAGATCGCAGAAACTTGATTACTCCGGGTTCAGCAATATTCCCCATAAAGTGGCGTCTTCAGCTGACATTGGAGCGGCGGCAGCAGCAGCGGTAACGCTTCCCCATAGGAGCGGCATTAAATATTACCGTCAAATAATAGCAGGGTATGTGATGTGACCAGGGATGCCGGGATATTAAGATAGATAGATGGATAGAGGGATAGAGGGATCGATAGATCGATAGATAGAGGGATTGATAGATAGAGGGATAGATAGATAGATAGATAGAGGGATAGATAGATGGATGGATAGAGGGATAGATAGAGGGATAGATAGATAGATGGATGGATAGATAGATAGATCGATAGAGGGATAGATCAGTTCTACCAATATTACAAAATATAGAATTAAACTTCACTAAAGTGACAGTAAAGTATCAGGTAACTTCCCGAAATGCAAATGGGAACAGAAAATGAATGTCTTGCCCCCTCCTTAGCTGTGACCTGGGCTCAGACACCCTTTGTGATAATCTCTGCGGGGGGTGGGGGGTGTCACCGCTGTCCCTGCCGGGTCATATTGGACACATGCAGAAGAATACAAGCTCCTGGCTGATTTGGGACACTTGGTGCGGATGCTGGGAGTACCAGCCTTGTACTTACCGGGCAGCCGGTGGTGGGGGGTCCTGTCCTCCGCTCTCAGGGGCCCCCAGGCAGGAGCAGCCGGTGACTTGGGGTGCACTTTCCTCCTGTCATCAGATGTCACTGCACTTCACACAACTTCCAGCCTTTTTTTTCCCACAGAAACATAAAAAAAGGAAAAGAAACAAGGAATCCACCTGGTGTCAAAAAGATTGTTTTTTCTTTAATAAGTCAACGCCCCAAAGTGTGTTTTGTGTCCGTGCAGAGTGAGTGACAGATCGGGCACCTGTTCCCTGTCCCGGGCTCAAAAATAGGAGTGTGACATTGACCAAAAATGCACGGTTCCACTCACCCCGTGCACACTGACACTGCTGTGCGCACACCCCCTGGGCGAGCCGCCTGCCTCCACCTCCTGCCCCGCCGATCACTGCGGCCGCCGGGCACCGCTCCATCCCACCACAGGGGACAGCTGCTGCAGAACCGCTTCACAGGGGCGGCCGCCAATCACCACTCCGGCAGCTGCACGGAGAGATCGGCAGCAGCGCCTCCTCGGAGTGACTGGCAGCTCCGGGTGCGCACAGTGTACCCCGGGGGACTTCATCCGCTGAGGGGCGACTTTCTAAAGTGTGTAGAGTCCCCCGGCATGGACATGACACATGGGCTCCAGTCTGCTGCCAGCTGTCATCCCGAGCTGCACTCCTCACCCCCAACTCAGTGCCACCCTGACCCCACAGCCTGCCCCCCGAGGGTGCGCGTGTGCCCTCCTGTGCCCGGGCACGGCATGCCGGCAGCCCCGGAGCGCGGGGAACTCTCTTACCTGCACTTGTGCGGCTTTGGGTGACTTTCCAAGTAAAGGAAAATGTGTGTTTCGGACGTCGGCTCCGCGCATGCGCCATCTAACTTGCCTGATCCTGGGGTTTTATTATTGAATTTTCCTATTTCTAACCAGGCGGCCGGGGGCGGAGCGCGAAACCCGGACTGGAGCCAGCAGCGCGGGGACGGGGGACGGCCGCAAAACCCGGCGCGGCTGCCTGTGACCTCTAGTGGCGGCAGCATGGCACTCTCCTGCCTGTGCCCGGGCACACCTGAGCGGCAGCAGCTCCGGCACTGCAGCCAGCAGCGGACCACAGCGCCCAGCATGCGCGCACCACTACTGCTACCTGCAGAACTGCCTCTACAGTGTGCACACAGCGCATCCACCTGCTGCACTGTAACGTGTGCATTGCTGGTGATGGTAGTGATAATGATTGTGGTGGCAATGATGATGATGGTGGTGATGATGATGATAATGATCGTGGTGGTGGTGATGATGATGGTAGTAGTGATCATTGTGATGATGCTGGTGATAATGATGGTGGTGATGATTATGGTAGTGATAATGATGGTGGTAGTGGTGGTGATAATGATGATGATGGTGGTGATGACAGAAGATGGTAGTGATGATGATGATGGTGGCAATGATAATGATAGTGATGATGATGGTGGTAATGATGGTGATGATGATGGTGGTAATGATGGTGATGATGATTGTGGTGATAATGGTGATGTGATTGATGGTGGTAATGATGATGGCGGTGGTGATGATGATGATGGTGATGATGATGGCGGTGGTGATGATGATGATGATGATGGCGGTGGTGGTGATTATGGTGATGATGATGATTGTGGTGATGATGGTGGTGGTGATGGTGGTGGTGATGGTGATTATGGTGATGATGATGGTGGTGGGGATTATGGTGATGGTGATGATGGCGGTGGTCATGATGGTGGTGTGATGATGATTGTGATGGTGATGATGATGGTGGTGATGATGATGGTGGTGGTGATTATGGTGATGATGATGATGGTGGTGATGGTAATGATAGTGATGATGATGGCGGTGGTGATGATGATGATGGTGGTGATGATGATGGTGGTGGTGATGATGATGGCGGTGGTGATGATGATGGTGGTGGTGATTATGGTGATGATGATGATTGTGGTGATGATGGTGGTGCTCGTGATTTGACCTCAGTCTCCACAGCTCTGCCCTCATGTATTCAGGACAAGTCACACAATTACATATGACCCCGGTGTCTTCAGTATCAGAATCAAACTTTTTTTTTCCGCACATATATTTAGGCAGATGACTGAAAAAAAACTGAATCCATCCCCATCCTTCCTATCAGACTGTTATTCCACACTTGGCATCTGGTACATTTGGCATTCGCTTGAATCCTTCCCACATCATTTGGTGACCTCAGAGTCCAGAATTGTTTCTTGTTACATAAATGACACCATCATCACATGTGCAACAGTCACACCTCAATATAATCTTTGATCAGCACAATGTTACTATTGAAACTAGAGATTTGGTTGTATAGGATCTTGTAGCACAATACAAATCATGTTTTGTAGTAATCTCAAATGAAATTGCTGAGAAATCAAGCATTGAATCCATATGCAAATTAACCTGGAAGTGCATTGGGGGCGTGTGACTGTTCTCAGAGTATCAACATGGCCACAATGCACATACAGGCTAATCTGCATGTGGATTCAGTGCTCGATTTCTAAAACGTCACTGTATAGCACAGCAGCTGCATGCCATCATACAGGAGCGGGGAGCTGTCAGACACTGCTGAAACCCCCCCACAGAGAAGGCAGAGGTGGTTTATTACAGTCTCTGCCTTCTTAATCAATGTATACACAGCGCTGAATAAATGCTGCATATGCAGTAATAGGAATCACTGTCGGCACTTCCTCTTCTATACCTAGCGAAGTCCTAGGAGACACAGTGAGCTCTGCTATGCAGCTGGGAAGCAGCATATCCACTGTAACTTACGTATCAGTCCCTGTTACAGGGGAACTGAGGTTAAAAAAAGAAAAGTACCTAAGTTTTGAAATGCCCCCAAAAGTTTTTTTATGACCTTATGGGAGGCACAATATGCAAAATAAATGAAAAAAATAAATAAAAGCAATTAAAAAAAAAAAATCACTGCAAATCGATATTGATGATATTAGCCCCGACGCCATCTGAAAAAAAAGAAGTGTGATATATAAAATATTACAGAAAGGGAAACATTTTATAATTAGGGATGGGCTGACCCAGATGGTAAAAGTCCAGATCCGAGTGGCTTCAAAAGTGCCTGGGTGTTTGATCGAGTACTCAAGAAATTAAAAAAAAATAAAAAAAATAATAAATTAATAAAAAAAATAAAGAAAATACTTACCAAGGTTCCGTTGCAGCTGTAAACTGCTCCAGCAGTTCGGCTGTTCGTGCTCGGCTGTACGCTGCTCCTCCTCTGTGAAAATGCACTAAAATTACATGTTTTTACCTGTGGATTTTCTACATCTGATGCAATTCTATGGGGAAAATCTGCACATAAAACTCTGCGCACTCACAGCAGAAATATATTGCAGATTAGAATAACGCACCGCAGGTCAGTTTAAACTGACTAAAAAACAGCACAGTGGGCCGGAGATCTACAAATCCCATCCACTGCTAGAACTGTACATTTTAGACTCAATGAAAATATGCAGCATCTAGATCTTACCAAAGCTCATGGTGTGAATGTGGCCTTAAGGGGGAAAAGAAAGACTGGAAGACCCAAGGATGCGGCTAGAAATCGCCTTCATATGACGGCCAGGGGCCAATGTAGTTGAAATTGATTACTGAACATTTATTTTTATTTTGGATGGAATCAAACAGTTATTCACAAGGCAATATGAAAACCACAGCATCGCCTGTGAACGCCATATCTGCCCTCATGATAAAAGGGTTTCCACTGTGGCTCAGTGGTTAGCACTGCAGTCTTGTGGTGGCTCAGTGGTTAGCACTGCAGTCTTGTGGTGGGCTCAGTGGTTAGCACTGCAGTCTTGTGGTGGGCTCAGTGGTTAGCACTGCAGTCTTGTGGTGGGCTCAGTGGTTAGCACTGCAGTCTTGTGGTGGGCTCAGTGGTTAGCACTGCAGTCTTGTGGTGGGCTCAGTGGTTAGCACTGCAGTCTTGCAGCGCTGGGGTCCTGGGTTTGAATCCCACCAAGGACAACATCTGCAGGTAGTTTGCATGAGTTTCCTCCGGGTTCTCCGGTTTCCTCCCACACTCCAAAGACATACAGATAGGGACTATTAATTGTGAGTCCCAATGGGGACAGTGTTCCTGATGTATGTAAAAAAGCTGCGGAATATGTTAGCGCCATATAAAAATAAAGATTTATTTTTATTTTCCCCATTGTTCATTTATGGTAAGAAACAATATGCTATAAATAGATGCGGATCCATATCCACCATCATGTTTGCCCATTTTTGCAACTGCCAAGCACAAGATTGCAGAGCGCTGCGCCTGTGCACACACCGCGACTAACAGCAGCGCAGGATATAAAATAGATGGCGCCTGCGCCTAATAAAGATTTATGGAAAATCCTCAGGATATGCTACTAATGTAAACCATAGGAATAACCCTTCGAATATAAATATCGCTTTAACAGAAGACTTGACCTCCTTCACAATTTTTGTTTCTCGAGACTCACTTAACCCCTTCACCTTGGGTGATTTTCCATTTTTGGCTTTTCCTCAAATTCTTCCGAAAGGGCTTGTTTTGGGTGGGACGAGTTATACTTTTCAATGACACCATTCCTTCTGCCACATGCGGTGCGCTGATACTGCAAAAAAAAAGTGCAATTCCACAATTATTATTATTATTTATCATGCTCACTATATGATAAAACTGATAAGGCAATATGATTCCCCAGGTCAGTTCGTGTATGTAGACACCAAACACATGTAGTTTTCTTTTTGTTTTTAATTAAGTCGTGAAAAAAACATTGAGTTTTGGAAAAGAAAAAAAAAGAATTTTACTTTTGTCGCAATTTTCGAAAAGCCATAACGTTTTTATTTTCTTGGATCTGGGGCTTTTGAGGGCTAATTTTTTGGGTCCTGAGCGGACATTTTTACGGACACCATTTTGGGGCAGATACAATGTTTTCATCGCCTCTAAGTGCATTTTATTGCAATGTTGCAGAGACCCAAAAAATGTTATTCTGGATATTTTATTTCTTTTGTTACACAGTTTACCGATCCGATTAATTTATTTTATATTTTGATAGATCAGACATTTCTGAACGCAGCGATACCAAAAGTGTAATTTTTTTATTGTTTTAGCTTTAATGAGGCAAAGGGGGGTGTCGATGTCAACTTTTGTGTTTTTTTACTTTTTAATTTTTAATTATTTTTTTTAACTTTTTTCAGTAATTAATAGTTTTCTTAGGGGACTTGACGCTGCAATTGTTTCTCTCATACCGGTCATTAGAAGTTCAGCATGGCTCCTCAAGGTAAAAAAATTCTCTGAGGATCTGAAAAAAATAACTGTTGTCCTACATAAAGACGTCAGACGTCCGAGACGTTCCGATCCTGAGCTGCAGCATGGTGGCCAAGACCATACAGAGGTTTAACAAGACAGGATCCACTCAGAACATCACCATGGTTGGTCACAGAAGCTGAGTGCCCGTGCTCAGTGTCATATGCAGAGGTCGTCTGTTCAGAATGGACGTATGAGTGCTACCAGCATTGCTGGAGATGGTACAGGGATGGGTGGGGGGGTCCGCCTGTCAGTGCTCAGACCATACACAGCACACTGCAGAGGTTACAGGGATGGGGGATCCACATGTCAGTGCTCAGACCAAACACCGCACACTGCAGAGGTTACAGGGGTGGGGGGGTCTGTCTGTAAGTGCTCAGACCATACGCTGCACACTGCATCATATTGCTCTGCATAGCTGTTGTCCCAGAAGGAAGCCTCTTCTAAAGATGATGCATAAGAAAGCCGCAATGAGTTTTCTGAAGACAAACAGACTAAGGACATGGATTACTGGTATCATGTCCTGTGGACTGATGAGATCGGGAAAAACTTATTTTGTTCAGATGGTGTTAGGGTGTGTGGCGGCAACCAGAGAAGTACAATGACAGGGTGTCCTGCCTACAATCAGGCATGGTGGTTGGTGGCGGAGAGTCATGGTTTGGAGCTGCATGAGTGCTGCTGGCTGTGGGGGCTACAGTTCATTGAGGAAACCATAAATGCCAACATGTGCTGTGACATACCCCTCCCTTCATATTCCAACATGATAATGACCCCAAACACCTACAAGACCCCACTGCCTCACTAAAGAAACTGAAGGTAAAAGGTGCTGGACCTGCCGAACGTCTCCAGACCTAAAACTTTAGGAGCATCTGTGGAGCCTCCTCAAACAGAAGGTGGAGGAGCGCAAGGTCTCTAACATCCACCAGCTCCAGGATGTCATCATGGAGGATAAAGAGGATCCAGCGGCTCTTGTGAATCTCTAGTGACCTCGAGGTCCAAGAGTGTTAAGGCTGTGCTTGAAAATAATGGTGGCCACACAAAATATTCACACTTTGGGCACAATTTGGCCATTTTCACATGGGGATATATTCACTTTTGTTGCCATTGCTTCAGACATTAATGACTGTGTTGAGTTATTTACATTGTTACACAAGCTGCACACTGACACTGCAGATTGTATCAAAGGGTCAGATCTTCAGTTTTGTTCCATGAAATTATATAATAAAATATATGAGGAATGTACTCATTTTTATGATCTACTGTAACTGTTTTACAAGCACAGGTGGATCTCTGGTCCATCCGGGGCTGTTAGAGGCACTTGATGGTTCATTAACTTAGTTGTCAAGTGCGGGAAAGATGCAGGCTCAGCGTGTGAGTCTGCATCAAAGGTAGGGACACGGCCGATGACATTCATGTATGTAATCTGCCGTGAAGGGTTTAATATTTTTGGCGTTTGTGTCCCAAACATCTGGCGCAGAGATTTTTAGAAAGAAGTCAGCTACAGTTACTAATAAAATAAACTCTAGCTTCTGTAGGAAACCCAAAATTTACACAGTGTGGAGAAAAATATTGGTACAAAGTAGAGTGTTGTTCAATGCCACTTATTTCCCAATTGGAGTTGAATGGTGCAAATTGTGATACAACCCCCCCTCACCTGCGGAGGTAACATGCACGTGCCCCGTTACTACCTGCTGATCGTGCACACATCTTGCCAGGTATTTAGGATTGTCAAATCATCAGTACCGCTTCATTCACATGTGCAAGTGAGTGGCATTCCATAAGGCCGGTGTCCCACTTGTGATTGGCTCGCGTGTATCTCGCGCGAGTTTCGCGATGCATCATCCGTCACGGACTCACACTCTGCTCACAGGAGCGGATCGGATGCATGTATCTCTATGAAGCCGACCAGCTCCTAGGAGCAGAGTGTGAGTCCATGACAGGTGATGCACCGCGAAACTCGCGCGAGATACATGCTAGGCAATCACAAGTGGGACAGCGGCCTAACCGCTCTAAATCATCGAACTCAACTCTGTTAGTGCCTTAAGCACAGGTGTATAAAATGAAGCCCTCGCCATGCCTTCTGCCATTACTAACGTGACAAAATAACTCTTAGATCTTTCCCCATCACCTATGATTGATATTACTGAGAAGTGGAAGGAACTGCAACTTAGCCACAAAGTGGAGTCCCCCCCATACTGATACAGAAGGGGGGCGAGTGCTGAGGAGCAGAGGACAGAAACGTCACCACCACTCTGATGTCTCCATAATACCGGAGGAGGTTTGGACTCTGCAGTTGACATCAGCACAAACACTACGCCCGCCAGGAGCTCCATGGCAGAGTAGCTGCAGCAGCCGTACATCACCAAGCACAATGGCGAGCCGTACATCACCAAGCACAATGGCGAGCCGTACATCACCAAGCACAATGCCGAGCTGTACATCACCAAGCACAATGCCGAGCCATACATCACCAACCACAATGCTGAGCCGTACATCACCAAGCACAATGCTGAGCCGTACATCACCAGGCACAATACCGAGCCGTACATCACCAGGCACAATGCCGAGCCGTACATCACCAAGCACAATGCCGAGCCGTACATCACCAGGCACAATACCGAGCCGTACATCACCAGGCACAATGCCGAGCCGTACATCACCAAGCACAATGCCAAGCTATACATCACCAAGCACAATGCCGTGCCGTACATCACCAGGCACAATGCCGAGCCGTACATCACCAAGCACAATGCAGAGACGTACATCACCAAGCACAATGCCGTGCCGTACATCACCAGGCACAATGCCGAGCCGTACATCACCAAGCACAATGCAGAGCCGTACATCATCAAGCACAATGCTGAGCCGTACATCACCAAGCACAATGCCGAGCCGTACATCACCAAGCACAATGCTGAGCCGTACATCACCAAGCACAATGCTGAGCCGTACATCACCAAGCACAATGCTGAGCCATACATCACCATGCACAATGCTGAGCCGTACATCACCAAGCACAATGCCAAGCCGTACATCACCAAGCACAATGTCGAGCGCCGGATAGACGCCACCACCACTGGACTCTGGAGGAGATGTGTTCTGTGCAGTGATGGATCACACTTCTCTATCTGCAACTGATAGAGGAGTCTGGGTTTGGTGTTGAGGAACGTTACCGCCTGACTGCATTGTGCCCGCTGTACAGTTTGGTGGAGGAGGATACTGCTCCGGGCTGTTATCAGGGGCGACCTCAGCCCTTTAGTTCGAGGAAAGGAAAATTTTAATGCTTCAGCACGAGACTTTGTAATTGTAGATTCCAGCTTTGTGGGAACAGTTTGCGGGAGATCTTTTTCTGCTCCCCATTACTGTGCCCAGTTCACAAGCTCCATACAGACATGGTTGGGGGTGTTTGGTGTAAATAAACATGACTCCTACACACAACCTCAAACTCCATCCAACACCTTTGTGATTAAATAGAATATAGATTGTGACCCCGGCCTCTGCCCTAAGTCAGTGTCACCTCACAAATGCTCTTCTGTGTTAAAGGGACAAAAATTCCCACAGACACCTCCACAATCCTTTGCATCAGAGGTCTTTTTATACTGAGAATCCCAACATTATGAGGATCGCACGATACATAGAATCGAAAAATCACTTTTCAAGGAAGAAATAAAACAAAACAAAAAAAAGAGGGTGCTCAAAGAATCCAATATAGTAAAATTCCAATTTATTGAAAATATATTTAAAATACATATAAACACATTAATAATACAGGTGAAGAAAGACCAGTGAAACGTGCGTCGGGATGAGGACATCCAGGCTTCACTACAGAGGTTACAAATTAGCAACTATCACTGTGTTACTCTTCACCAGTAGTGTATTACATTTAGAAATACTTATGGTGATCACTATTGATATTTGCAGTAAGTTAATCACGAAACATATATCCCACTTTTCAAGCATATACAGTCATATGAAAAAGTTTGGGCACCCCTATTAATGTTAACCTTTTTTCTTTATAACAATTTGGGTTTTTTTCTATTTCAGTGTCATATATCTAATAACTGATGGACTGAGTAATATTTCTGGATTGAAATGAGGTTTATTGTACTAACAGAAAATGTGCAATCCGCATTTAAACAAAATTTGACTGGTGCAAAAGTATGGGCACCTTAACATAAAAGTGACATTAATATTTTGAAGAGCCTCCTTTTGCAAAAATCACAGCCTCTAGTCGCTTCCTGTAGCTTTTAATGACTTCCTGGATCCTGGATGAAGGTAGATTTGACCATTCCGGTTTACAAAACAATTCCAGTTCAGTTAAGTTTGATGGTCGCCGAGCATGGACGCTTCACATCATCCCACAGATGTTCAATGATATTCAGGTCTGGGGACTGGGATGGCCATTCCAGAACATTGTAATTGTTCCTCTGCATGAATGCCTGAGTAGATTTGGAGCGGTGTTTTGGATCATTGCCTTGCTGAAATATCCATCCCCTGCGTAACTTCAACTTAGTCACTGATTCTTGCACATTATTGTCAAGAATCTGCTGATACTGAGTTGAATCCATGCGACCCTCCACTTTAACAAGATTCCCGGTGCCGGCATTGGCCACACAGCCCCAAAGCATGATGGAACCTCCACCAAATTTTACTGTGGGTAGCAAGTGCTTTTCTTGGAATGCCGTGGTTTTTTGCCTCCATGCATAACGCCTTTTTGTATGACCAAACAACTCAATATTTGTTTCATCAGTCCACAGAACCTTCTTCCAAAATGTAACTGGCTTGTCCAAATGTGCTTTTGCACACCTCAGGCAACTCTGTTTGTGGCGTGCTTGCAGAAACGGCTTCTTTCGCATCACTCTCCCATACAGCTTCTCCTTGTGCAACGTGCGCTGTATTGTTGACCGATGCACATTGACACCATCTGCAGCAAGATGATGCTGCAGGTCTTTGGAGGTGGTCTGTGGATTGTCCTTGACTGTTCTCACCATTCTTCTTCTCTGCCTTTCTGATATTTTTCTTGGCCTGCCACTTCTGGGCTTAACAAGAACTGTACCTGTGTTCTTCCATTTCCTTACTATGTTCCTCACAGTGGAAACTGACAGTTTAAATCTCTGAGACAACTTTTTGTACCTTCCCCTGAACAACCATGTTGAATAATCTTTGTTTTCATATCATTTGAGAGTTGTTTTGAGGAGCCCATGATGCCACTCTTCATATGAAATTCAAATAGGAGAACTACTTGCAAGTGGCCACCTTAAATACCTTTTCTCATGATTGGATACACCTGCCTATGAAGGTCAAAGCTCAATGAGGTTACAAAACCAATGTACTGCTTTAGTAAGTCAGTAAAAAGTAATTAGGAGTGTTCAAATCAAGAAATTGATAAGGGTGCCCATACTTTTGCACCGGTCAAATTTTGTTTAAATGCGGATTGCACATTTTCTGTTAGTACAATAAACCTCATTTCAATCCAGAAATATTACTCAGTCCATCAGTTATTAGATATATGAAACAGAAATAGCTGCTGCAAAAACCCAAATTGTTATACAGAAAAAAAGGTTAACATTAATAGGGGTGCCCAAACTTTTTCATATGACTGTAGTATCCTGGACAACCCCATCTCATAGAAGTCAACGCAGTGAGTCCAGAGCAGTGAAATCTGGGTCTTGTTCCCTTATTGATGCAGGGATGCCTTGTGCATAAACACTCTCCATCTTCACTGAACTTTCTAAGATAATGTTTCCCAGGAGCAGAAATAGCAGAAGGAGACCCCCAGGAGTGGATACGTTTCAGTGTTTCCCTTGCAGTAAGTTTAAAAACACTGTATTACAGAAACCCAAAGAGCTCTCCTTGCCCCGGGCCATGCACCACTAGTGCCCTCTCTTATTATTGTCAGTCATGCTGTCCCCATAATGAAGCCCTTTATTACTCACTCTCAAGCTCCATTCTGCACTCAGTGGTGAGTTACTGGCAGCTCACAGGTAACTTTCTCTTTAAAGTGGTTTTCCCTATAGAGTTAATTTTAATCAATAGATCTTGGAATAATTATAAATTTCCACAATGGGATGCGTATAAAATCATTGTCCCTGTGCTAAGATAATCCTATATACAGTATGTGTCCCTGCTGTGTACTGTGTAATGGAGGTGTCTGACCGTACAGGGAAATGGTCTGATCATACCACATCTCCTGGGCAGGGGAGGATGCAGAAGAGAATATACCAACATTACAGCACAGGATCACAAATTATTCTTCCTTTGAGGTAAAACATTTCTGAAAAATAGCAGGGAAATGTTTTACCTCACAGAAAGAATCAGCTGTCATCCTATGCTGAAATGTTTTTCTCTTGTGTCCCTGTCCCAGGAGATGTGGTATGATCAGACCATGTCCTGTACGGTCAGACACCTCCATTACACAGTACATAGCAGGAACACATATAAGATTATCTCAGCACAGGGACATTTTATATAACATCCAACTGTGGAAATTATTATTATTTTAAGATCTAATGATTAAAATTAACTTAAGTTTGATGCAGAATTAATTTTTGCAGACTGCATTTAAGATCAGGCTACCTGAGCCTCGTTATTCTAGAAAGAGGGGGCATAGGAGCTGTTCTTAAAACTCCATAACTGCGCTTCCAGACAATATATAAACACCACTGCCTGTAAATATATCTAAGGCTACTTTCACACATCCGGTTTGAGCCCTGCGGCTCAATCCGGCTGTGAAAACTATGCAACGGATGCGGTGAAAACACCGCATCCTTTGCATAAGTTTTTACATGCGGCCGGTCCGTTTTTTTCCGGTTGCGGCATGCTACTGAGCATGCGCAGTGGAAAATACCGCATGCGGCGACCGGATGCGGTTTTTTCCGCATCGCGCCACATCCGGCCTCCATAGGGATGCATTGAAAAATGCGCCGCAGCGGCCGGATGCGGCGCGATGCGGTGTTTTTTGCCGGAGCAAAAAACGTTGCAGGGTACGTTCGATCCGGCCGCCGCATCGGCTAAATCTGCCGCATGCGGCAAAAACCGGACCGAACGCAAGCCCCTACGGCACAATGCGGCACTAATGTAAGCCAATGCAAAAAAAACCGCAATCGGCGTTACAAAAGCCGGTTGCGGTTTTTCTGCAGAACGCCGTATTGTGCCGCAGAGCAAAAATCCGGATGTGTGAAAGTACCCTAAGACATAGAACGGCCAGGTTAACAATATACAGTATTCCGCGGAGGAATCTCCAAACAAGGGGTGGCAACAGCACCCCCTAGGCTGACACCGCCATGAAAAATGGGAAGCTTTCCTTGTGTAGGACAAGTGTTGAACAAGGCATCGAGAGGACGTCTACATCACTCGCTATAAAAGACCTATAATGTATAGATTTATTTTGTGATATAATGTTGTTTTATTGGCTCTGGAATTGCTCAATTAAAGAATCAACGCTTCGCTGTGAAGCATATTTCTCTTTTGTAATCCCACACTTATCAAGAGTGACAAGTGTCATTCAAAGGGTTGTCGCAAGGAGAATTAGCCACTTGAGATTCGAGAGCTCACCACATTTTAGTGAATATATTGTAGCGAGAATGAATAATATCAGCAGGCAGACAATTCATGCCTGGTAAAACTTTGTAAAAGTGAAGCACGGATGGCAATGTAGGTTTATATAAGTCTTATACGTGGTATTGGACATTTGTCACACTGAATGATGTCTTACTGAGCAAACGCAGATTTTTTTCTTTTACTGCTTCATTTATTTAAAGAACTTTTTGTGCTTCACCTACATTCCCCCATATAGTGCAAAGGATAAAAGTGCAAGTGGTAGCGTCAGTACTATGCAATATAAACATACGTAACGTAACAGAAAACAGTCGGTTTCCTCAAAACCAAGCAGAACCAGCATGGCCACCTTTGGTTCCAGATCTGTTGCTGTGAAGAAACTGGATGTAAAAGTGTCACTTACAGAAATAGTTTATTAAACGGATATAATCATCTATCCACAGGATGTGCCATAAGCATCTTATAACTGCAGGCTCATCCTCAAGGACCCGCACTCCCTCTAGGACTGGTGTCCGCCTATACCCATCCTGCCTGAGCCCCATAGCTGTGAATGAAGAAAGCAAGGCAGGCCCAGCCTCCTCTCCATTCAC
The DNA here is from genome assembly GCF_048569485.1 of Anomaloglossus baeobatrachus. Classification (NCBI taxonomy): domain Eukaryota; kingdom Metazoa; phylum Chordata; class Amphibia; order Anura; family Aromobatidae; genus Anomaloglossus; species Anomaloglossus baeobatrachus. The sequence goes on along the minus strand of NC_134363.1, from coordinate 182,778,493 downwards.
AGCGCCTGAGACACCAGGCAGGCCCAGCCACCTCTCCATTCACAGCGCCTGAGACACCAGGCAGGCCCAGCCTCCTCTCCATTCACAGCGCCTGAGACACCAGGCAGGCCCAGCCTCCTCTCCATTCACAGCGCCTGAGACACCAGGCAGGCCCAGCCACCTCTCCATTCACAGCGCCTGAGACACCAGGCAGGCCCAGCCACCTCTCCATTCACAGCGGCTGAGACACCAGGCAGACCCAGCCACCTCTCCATTCACAGCAGCTGAGACACCAGGTAGGCTCAGCCTCCTCTCCATTCACAGCGCCTGAGACACCAGGCAGGCCCAGCCTCCTCTCCATTCACAGCGCCTAAGACACTAGGCAGGCCCAGCCACCTCTCCATTCACAGCGCCTGAGACACCGGGCAGGCCCAGCCTCCTTTCCATTCCTAGCGGCTGAGACACCAGGCAGGCCCAGCCTCTTCTCCATTCACAGCGGCTGAGACACAAGGCAGGCCCAGCCTCCTCTTCCTTCACAACGGCTGAGACACCATGCAGGCCCAGCCTCCTCTCCATTCACAGCGGCTGAGACACCAGGCAGGCCCAGCCTCCTCTCCATTCACAGCAGCTGAGACACCAGGCAGGCCCAGCCTCCTTTCCATTCACAGCAGCTGAGACACCAGGCAGGCCCGGCCTCCTCTCCATTCACAGCGGCTAGGACACCAGGCAGGCCCGGCCTCTTCTCCATTCACAGCAGCTGAGACACCAGGCAGGCCCAGCCTCCTCTCCATTCACAGCGGCTGAGACACCAGGCAGGCCCAGCCTCTTCTCCATTCACAGCGCCTGAGACACCAGACAGGCTCAGCCTCCTCTCCATTCACAGCGGGTGAGACACCAGCCAGGCCCGGCCTCTTCTCCATTAACATCGGGTGGGACACCAGCCAGGCCCGGCCTCCTCTCCATTCACAGCAGCTGAGACACCAGGCAGGCCCAGCCTCATCTCCATTCACAGCGGCTAGGACACCAGGCAGGCACAGCCTCATCTCCATTCACAGCGGCTAGGACACCAGGCAGGCACAGCCTCCTCTCCATTCACAGCGGCTAGGACACCAGGCAGGCCCAGCTTCCTCTCCATTCACAGCGGCTGAGACACCAGGCAGGCCCAGCCTCCTCTCCATTCACAGCGCCTGAGACACCAGGCAGGCCCAGCCTCCTCTCCATTCACAGCGGCTGAGACACCAGGCAGGACAGTCCTTCTCCGGAGCTGGGTGTGGGTCCCAGATGTCGGACCTGCATTTATCAGACATTTATGACATGAACTGCGGATATGCAATGAATGGCTAAGACAATATTACCTGTAATCTAGGGGACCACAGATTCTTTTAACTTCTATAAACAATAAGTAATTTTACCAATTCTATGTATCACTTACCTTCTATTGTTCCCCGTCAGGTGGTTTTTATTCCGGGAAGTGTTGCTTTTCTTTCACTGGCTGAAGACCCATCCCTAATCTGTACGGTTATCCATAACAGAGTAGTAATAGTGCTATAATCAGATTGGCACGAAGGCTCTGTTGACATGAAGTTTGAGTGGAGTGTTGGAGGTGTACATCCCGAGGATATCCAGACAAACACCTCTGGCAGAAAGCTTCTTTACATTGTATAGGCATAAAGTAGAATCTGCCTCCTATTAATATGTGGAATGTCTTTGCATAGACTAGCTCGTCCATTATGCTATTCTGTATAAAAAAAAAATAAAAAAAAATTATACTACTATTTACGAGCCAATTTGCTCACTTTATGAACTATTTTTAAAGTACATGGGAAAAAAAGAAGCACTTTGATATATCCTCTTTAAAGTTAGAGTAATAGCATTTTTATATAAACATGTGACAGCCAGATTTGCCAAAAGGGCACCAATTAGCATCTTTTGGGCCAATCGAGAACTATTGATACATTTGACATATACAGTATATGCTGATGGCTTTCTTAGCTCAAATGCTAAATTTAAAACAGTTGTCCCCTACCTTTACATTGATGGCTTACCCTTAGGGGTACTTTGCACACCACGACATCGCAAGGCGATGGTAGCGATGCAGAGTGCGTTAGTCCCCGCCCCCGTCGCAGCTGCGATATCTTGTGATAGCGGCCGTAGCGAACATTATCGCTACGGCAGCTTCACATGCACTTATCTGCCCTGAGACGTCGCTCTGGCCGGCGAACCACCTCCTTCCTAAGGGGGCGGGTCGTATGGCATCACAGCGACGTCACATGGCAGGCGGCCAATAGAAGCAGGGGGGCGTAGATGAGCGGGACGTAAACATCCCGCCCACCTCCTTCCTTCCTCATTGCAGCCGGGATGCAGGTAGGGCGATGTTCTTTGCTCCTGCGACTTCACACACAGCGATGTGTGCTGCCACAGGAACGAGGAACAACATCGTAACATCGGTCCTTCCGAAATTATGGAAATGACCGACGCTACACCGATCATACGATTTCGACGCTTTTGCGCTCGTTAATCATAGTAAAAAGGATTCACATACTCCGATGTCGACAGCGATGCCGGATGTGCGTCACTTTCAATTTGACCCCACCGTAGTGTGCAAAGTACCCCTTAGGATAGGTCATCAATGTCTGATCGGCCGGGGTCCGACATCTGACTCCCCTGCCGATCAGCTAATCCCGTCAGCGGCAGCAGATACCCGGAAATGCTCAGTTCCAGAGCTGCTTCTTCTTCTAATAGTAACATCCGCCTCCTATTGATTAGAATGGGAGATGGATGTGCAGTACCCAAAGGCGGAGCAGCTCCGGAACTGAGGATTTTTGGCTGCCTCTGCTGCCGACTGAAAACAGCTGATCAGCGTGGTGTCGAACCCCGGCCGATCAGACATTGACTACCTATCCTACGGAAAGGCCATCAATTTAAAAGTAGTGGACAACCCCTCTAAGGCTTTTCTGCCTGCACTGACCAGTAATGGAAAGGGATGGGGTGAGGGATGGGACAGGAATTGGTTAAATATGGGGATTTATGGAATGCCGTGTGTAAAATTACCCCAAAATATAAAAAAAAACCAAAACCATGCATAGTTGGAAAAGCGACAAGGGCGGCAAAAACAGATTTCAATATGTTTGAACACAAAACTTTGCAACTTTTTCACATTTTTTCCCACACTCCAGCCTTCAATCATTTTCCCCAAATCTATATACATCCCAGTCCTATGCACCAGGTAGGATTCGGCTGCAGGTAATTACTCTATCCTTAGCTCCCCCGTCGTGAATTTACACAGAATTTACAGCCATTAGATAAGCCTATAGTGGGCTTTACACTCATCGCAGGGTATCACCGAGGAGCAGGATCAGACAAGAAGGAAAAAAACAATGTTGCTTAATTTTATAAAAATCACAAATTGAATTACTGCACCTGAAAATGAGGTATTTGATTATCTAAAGCCATTGAAATATATATATTATTTTTAATGAACTGTCCCTTTGGGCATGACTGCAATAATTATATCATACCGCGGATGTCTTACACAATAGTATTTATTGCTTACTGTAATATAGATTTTTACAAATTACTGTTTTCTTAATTTCAAGAGTTTGGCGTTCCCATGGTAACTAAATTGATTGTACCGGTCGCTCAGAATTCATTTTACTCTCCCAGGCACTTAATATTTCACCTGTCCGGAATGGCTAAATGAAACAAGGTCATGTGTAGGCAATGAGAATGGGAAAATCTGAGGCCGGGACATAATAATCATCATCCTGTATGTGTCAGGTTACCAGCGGTCGTGTGATTGGAACACGCGGGGGGCGTTCGCCATTTTTCATGTGTGTTATGAAGCATGCACATTGTATAAATGTCCCTGTCCTTCCACTGGGCCTGAATGCAGTTACAAAAAAAAAAATCCACCAGGTCTAAGGTGCCAAGAATGTCTCTCGTTAACAAGCGGTGCCAGATGAGAGACGGCTAACAAGATTATTACATATGACACAGTTTGGTGGAGAATATAATGCAGGGTGTCAGGAGCCTGAGGAAAGTTGGGCATTGTATTTAGTAAAAATGCAATAAATTAGACTGTTTCATTTATGCGCTTGTCATCCGATGTCTCAAGGCTAATTAAATTATGAAAACATTAAAAATTGTCCGGAGACCAATTTTGTCAATAGTGTAATAAGATTGTTCCCTGTCAATGAATCACAGTACCACCACTTAATGATTGGGCTCCATCAGTACTGGTGCCATGTTAGAGATTCTGTGTTTCAGGCTGTAAATACTCCTGTCATTACTGGTCCAGGACGGACAATCACTGGGTTTGCCACTAAATGAATGGAGGAGTGACATTGAATTTCTAATTAGGAAATGTTCCATAAATGACTAAACTATAGGGTCACCTGGTAGACGCGGAGGATGAATCCTGCCATTTTGGACAGCCGCGGCGGGTATATTCCTGTCTGATCCTCTTGTTCTTCCCAGAGATGAAGTGTAGGAGCTGCCTGGCAGCAGATTATCTTACGTCTTACTACCATTGTGATGGCATATCATGGTTTATGATCAGTGGGAGATGTCTGCTGTGGAAAATAAATCTGCCATAGCTCTGGTCAGTGTTGCGCCCTCATTGTAAAGTTTCTCTGCATGTGCACCCCTTTAAACAATTGTGCCTTTTACTGTGATCCAAGTATTATCAAAATACATATCAGGGTGCTAAGTGTTGTGGGGAAATAAGGAGCAAGGTGGTCACACAATCCATGTAACACGAATATGTCACGGATGTGTAATTGTCTGGCTCACAATTCAGTGGCAGAGTGTGTTAGACAATCACAGAGATTGGCAGAAGATGTTGTTATTTGACAATTCCTGGTTTCTGCAGCATCGGACTCTATGACCCTGGGAAACTGTCAGTTTTTCCTCTCAGTTGCCAGCCTCTGACTTCCTTTATAAACCTCACCCTGGGGGGATTTGGGTGCAGTTTATAGTTTGTTCCTTGCAGAGCTCTGGAAAGGTCGTCTTCTGTTGCTCCAGACTTCTGTGGTTACTACAGCTCAGATAAGTGTTGTCTTTTACTATCTACCAGGGTTCTGGTAATTGCAGTTGTGTTTCCCCTGTATTGTTCCCTTGTGTCTTCCTTTTGTGATAGTGGTGTTGACGAAGAGTTCATGTGATAGTGGTGTTGTCGAAGAGCTCATACCCTCCATCCTTACTTAGGGTCCAGATCATGGTTTGCCTATTATGAGGCTTCCTGCTCATCGATAGGTGCGAAACCTGTATAGGGCTGGTGAGGGCAGTGAGCGTGAGCTGCAGGTTGTTGTCAGGAGTCACCACTTCCCCCTTTCCCTAGTGATAGGACATTCCTTTCCCCTCCCTTTGTGTTGTCCTATACGGTCGGTATATAGCTTCTATCCCCGGCTGTGACAGAATACTAATCAGGCCTACAACAGGCTTTGCACATAGGGCTAGATTTTATTGCCAAACACAGAGGAGAGATACAAAAGAAAAAGAATAACCATCTATTGGGAAAATTCTGATAAATATCTTACTATAAAGGCTACAGGGCAGTGACTTAAAAATCTGTAACTAGTCTCACCCTGTAACTGATGATGTCACCTACAAGACGTGATGACATCATGTAGGATTTAGTCTGCTTTCCCTTTAAAGCAAAATTATTGTGATATGCGACAATGTGAGCAATGCTGTTACCTTCACTGACAGTAAACAAAGATCTTAAAATTCTGAGAAATGTAAACACTCCGCAAATCACTGAATGGCGCACTACATCTCTTCCCACAAGATTGTGAGAGCGCTCAGTGTATGATGCTCATGTTACATCATGGCTCCTCTGTCATGTCCACAAAGTCCACCTTCTTTGCTGTCAGAAATAGCTAAATGAGCGCGTGTCTAATTCCAGCGCCCCTGAATTTATTTGTAAGGTCTGGCACAAGTTACTGTTACTTCAGGCTTTGGTCAAGCCACTCCATCTAACAGATCCCATAGGAACCCGGGCCCTCACACTTCACCCCCCCCCCCTATGCTGGAATGTGAACTTAAAACCAGGGCTTCCTGGGTTGGGTACATGCAGTAACTGCTGAACGCAGAAGAAGCCTGAGGCAGGATGGTCAAACTAAGGTGGGTCAGTAATATCAGGAGGAATAAAACCAGGTACAGAAATTGTCAAGAGTGAAGTCAGAATCAGAGCGGAGAGACAGGAGCGCGGAGAGACGGGAGCGCGGAGAGACGGGAGCGCTGAGAGACGGGAGCGCGGAGAGACGAGAGGGCGGAGAGACGGGAGCGCGGAGAGACGGGAGCGCGGAGAGACGGGAGCGCGGAGAGACGGGAGCGCGGAGAGACGGGAGCGCGGAGAGACGGGAGCGCGGAGAGACGGGAGCGCGGAGAGACGGGCGCGCGGAGAGACGGGAGCGCGGAGAGAAGGGAGCGCGGAGAGAAGGGAGCGCGGAGAGAAGGGAGCGCGGAGAGAAGGGAGCGCGGAGATACAAGAGCGCGGAGAGACTGGATCAGGGAGAGACAGGAGCGCGGAGAGGCAAGAGCGCGGAGAGACGGGAGCGCGGAGAGGAAAGAGCGCGGAGAGGAAAGAGCGCGGAGAGACAAGGGATCGGGGAGAGACGGGATCGGGGAGAGACAGGAGCGCGGAGAGGCAAGAGCGCGGAGAGACGGGAGCGCGGAGAGGAAAGAGCACGGAGAGGAAAGAGCGCGGAGAGGAAAGAGCGCGGAGAGACGGGATCGGGGAGAGACGGGATCGGGGAGAGACGGGATCGGGGAGAGACGGGATCGGGGAGAGACGGGATCGGGGAGAGACGGGATCGGGGAGAGACGGGATCGGGGAGAGACGGGATCGGGGAGAGACGGGAGCGGGGAGAGACGGGAGCGGGGAGAGACGGGAGCGGGGAGAGACGGGAGCGGGGAGAGACGGGAGCGGGGAGAGACGGGAGCGGGGAGAGACGGGAGCGGGGAGAGACGGGAGCGGGGAGAGACGGGAGCGGGGAGAGACGGGAGCGGGGAGAGACGGGAGCGCGGAGAGACTGGAGCACAGATTTAGGAAAAGCAAACGATAACAGGCAACTCCCTGCAGTATGTTGGTTGTTTAATTAGATTGTGGCACTGCACCTTTGGAGCTGAATGCGCCTGCTGAGCTACTGAACAGCATGCACATCTATGCTGCTTGACTGGGCAGCACAGGTCCCAGCTACACCAGTATAACAGTCCGGACAGAGACGGCACCACCCACCAATATTGGCCATCAGATTTCCTCTATGCCCAGCACCACCTGCAGAATGAATATGGCTGTGACAGACAGGTCAGAGTGGAGATGTATCAAAGTTTATATCGGAAAGGAGAGATTAGACACACTGGCCCACACTGTAATACCACCACCAAAGGCTTGCCTGGTGACGGTGCTCTCCCCGACATCTCCAACATTGTTGGCGGCCATGATTTCGGCTCAGCGTGAACCAACTTTCATCAGTGAACAGCCCTGAGGCCACTGATGACCCATGTATTAGTGCCCAGCTCTCAAAACACAGTCCTTATCCATTCATTGAGGCTGGAGCAGCTTTTGTATAATTTTTACATGGTTTTAGAAACCATCAGATTTTTGAGACGTGGGATGAACATGTGTAGTTCTGCTCCAGGAAATGTGATCAAAAGCAAAATGAGATTAGAAAAAAAACTGACAATATGCTGAACTTTTTTGTATGAAAACTTTATACTAGTAGAACAAGAGATAAGGCTTAGGCTCGCCATGGTTAATGTTTAACCCCACTGGTGAGGTATGTATTCAAGAAATGTTAATTTGACATTAAGGCCTAGTAAGAATTCAAAACATTTTTTGGGGAAAAGAAAACCAGCAAGAAAACTAACATCCTTCACAATTCCTTCTTTAGTTATTGAGTATAGTTTCCTATTCGTATTTCTCATTCTCATGTAAGACATCAACTTTGGCATAAACTAAAAGGGCGCAAAAATAGAAATTGACTCCCCTCTAGTCTCATCTTTGGAGATCAACTGGGAATCTTGGGCATAAATATATGAACCGGTCAGGGCCAGAAACAGGGGTTGGGGGCTTCTCGTGGAGAAATGTCATTCATTTTGTCCTTTGTGGTATCCAACACTATTATGTAGTTTCTCAAATTGTGTAAGATCCATTTTATGAAGACGTTCGTCAAAGTAAAGGTGGTTTTGTAAATGCAGTTTTCATTACTACAGTACAAATTTAGCGAAGGGGTCTATTCCTGAGATTGTCATGGGGTCTTATATGAACTTCAGATCAGTGGGTAACCAGCAAAATGCTGGAAAAACTGGTATTTTTAATGTGGTTCACCAAGCAGGTTCTTAGTAACAGGACACCAATCGCTCCTCTAAATTACCCTGATTAACCAATTAACACCTAGGATTAAAGTCCCCGTTACACATAGCGATGTCGTTTGCGAGATCGCTGAAACGTCACAGGTTTTGTGACGCAACAGCGACCTTGCTAGTGATCGTGCTACGTGTCACACCTAGCAGTGACCGCCCCCCCGCTGTGATATCGCCGATCGTACCTGAACGTTCTGGTTCATTTTTTGATCGTTTGTGTCCCACTGGGCAGCATGCATCACTGTGTTTGACGCCATAACAACGATGAGAAACCTCGCTGGCATGCCTGGGTGTAAAGACTACGCCTCTATCGAGGTCTGAGTCGTCAGAGTAGCCGCTGTGTGACAAGGTCCCAACAACCGCCGAGCTCGTTATACAGATCGCAGCATCGTTGCTGCGTTGTTAATTAGATCTGCCTATTTGCCAGCTCACGACCATGTAGCGACGTACCAGTGATCCTGACCAGGTCGTATCATTGACAGGATTGCTGGAACGTCGCTACATGTAACGGGACCCTAAGGCAGTCTTAAAGGGACTCTGTCAGCAAGTTTTAACCTCTAAACCATTTGTATCCATATGTGGCCCAGTGAAAGTTAAACTCTGATACCTTTATATCCGTTTCCTGCATCTTGAGAAATCCACATTTTTAGTGACACACATCACAAAAAGCTAAAACATATGCCCTCAAAAGGAGAGTTAATGTGCAGAAGTGAGGAGGCCACTGATTGGCACAGGATAAAGTAAAGGCCGCAGGAGCAGCAAGTGGGGTTAGTGGACCCACTGGACCATAGGGGGTACCTGGGCTTACCCTTTAGTGGGAGGGTTTCAACTTAACGCCTACCATTAGAAGGACGCTAGTTACCACTCCCAGGGCAGTGAATGGGACTGTGGCAGCTGACCCCCAGGACAGGAGACAGACTCAGGTATAGGCACATGTACAGGCAGCAGGGAGCGGGCAGACAGGTAGGCTGGTATGGACAGATTTGATGGGAACGGCAGGGATGAATAGGTATGGGAAGGCAGGTACAGGTGACGGACACAGGTATAAACGGGACATGGGCATGGGAACCTGACAACTAGCTAGCAGACTGGACACTGACTGACTAAAGGTATTGTGCAGGTATCTCCCCTAATGGGAGGGTTCCTTAAATACATAGTGCTTCTCAGCCATAGGCTGAGAGGTATTTCCTGTCAATAGTGCGCCGACCCTATAGGGAAGAGGGCGGGTAACGCGCACGCCCTAAGCACACTCTCAGAGACCTGGGCTGCCTGCATAGGCCCCGGGAGGGGAAGGAGGTAGCAGCACACATGGATGGTCAGGGGGGTGCAGGGGAGGATAAAAACTGACAATTTTGTATCATACACTCATTGGAACCTGACCTAACAAAGAAGCACCCTTGTCATAACGCTGACTGGTTCCCTTTAATATGGACCAATGAAAAGTGTTAAATCTTAATTTTGCAGATATTTGCCCAATATTCTATGATTCTAGTAATCCGTACGAGCATGGGCATCATCTAAATGCTATTAACTGGAGTACAAACCTGAATAAGCCTTTCTGAATCGCTTCCATTATTTTCCTTATACGGCGTGAAGATGAGTTCTGTGGTTCAGCCATCACACAGAATTCATAATTAGGTCTTCCCACAATTAAACACACAATTAAATGTGTGCATCATTCACCAGGCCTTATAATGAGGGCGCTTTTAACCTCTTTCACTTTCCTAGATGTATCTCTCCCGGTCTTGTGATAAAGGATTATATCATGACATCAGGGTGGATAATCTTCTGAATGCTTCACATCAAGCAGTAGAGGAGTGCACACCGACGCCGCTACAGTAATGCTCCGCTGCACGTGACATCAGCAGAGCGCAACATATTAAGATGATTTAGATGTGAAACTAAATTTCCCAACGTAAACTCCTCAACATTCAGATTGAAACTCCGAGAAGGAAGAGTCATGGCAGAATGGAAACCAGAGGATGGATAGCCATGGTAATGGTATCCACATTACAAAAAAGGGAAACAAAATGTTCACATTTCAGTTTATTCAATATTGCGTATGAGCCACGTGCTTTTACTATATACATGCACTTCCAGCCTCAGCTGCTAACACTGAGGTTATTAATGGTCGTCTGAGGAAAGTTTTGACGCTGAAAACACTTGGAGAAATCATCACGATCCGCTGACAGGAAGTCCCTTTGCAATTGCCAAAGACTTCGTAGATGTGCTCGATGGGAGTCAAGTCTGGAGACGCTGCAGCCATGGGAGCACATTTCGGCCATGGGAGCACATTTCGGCCATGGGAGCACATTTCGGCCATGGGAGCACATTTCGGCCATGGGAGCACATTTCGGCCATTGGAGCACATTTCGGCCATGGGAGCACATTTCGGCCATGGGAGCACATTTCGGCCATGGGAGCACATTTCGGCCATGGGAGCACATTTCGGCCATTGGAGCACATTTCGGCCATTGGAGCACATTTCAGCCATGGGAACACATTTCAGCCATGGGAGCACATTTCGTCCATTGGAGCACATTTCGGCCATGGGAGCACATTTCGGCCATGGGAGCACATTTCGGCCATGGGAGCACATTTCGGCCATTGGAGCACATTTCGGCCATTGGAGCACATTTCGGCCATGGGAGCACATTTCGGCCATGGGAGCACATTTCGGCCATGGGAGCACATTTCAGCCATGGGAGCACATTTCAGCCATGGGAGCACATTTTGGCTCACAGTAGGACATACAGCCTGGCGTTATGTTAAAACATGGATGAACCACTGGTTCCTCAACCAAAACAATGTAACACAGAGCTGTTAGTGTACCTGGAATGAAGGTCCAGAGGTCTAGTTACCATAGATTATGCTCTCCACACCATAATCCCTGGAGTAGGACTGGTGTGACATTTCCTAGTGAAAGCTTCGTCATCACTTACACTGTGTAAACCAATCTCCGGCTATTATTGCATCCAAGACAAAAGCTGGACTCATCCCTGAAGAGGACAGCCCTCTATTGCAGTTTTTCCCGGCACCATGACAGCCTATACAGTATGAGGGCGGTGGCATCAGATCAATGGAGCACCTTCATGAGGGAACGTCACATCTGTTGTACTCCCAGATTATGGTGTGGGGGGGCATCATGTACTTTTGCCGGACCCTCTAGGCTTCATTCTAAGTACAATAACAGCTCAATGATAAATTGATTTGGTGGTGGAACCAGTGGTACAGCCATGTCTCCAAAGTGTCCCATAAGCCATTTTTCAACACAAAAAACCATGCCACATGTTCCTTGTGCTACTGTGGCCTAAATGTGCTAACACACCATGCAGTGTCTCCGGACTTGTCCTATCTCCCATTGAGCATATTTGGGACATCATTGGTCGGTGGTTACATAGAAGCTGACAGCAGCGGATCTTGATGATTTGCATCCCCAAAGGCAATGAGCAGAACCTTCCTTAGTCAACTATTCATAACCTCACTGCAAAAACTGAAAAATGGAGCCTCAGTCAGGATGGGGGGTCTATACAAGCATGAATTGTTTATGGGAATCTGCATATTAATGTATTTTTCCTCGAAGCATGTCAAACAAGATCCAGAACTAAAATATCTACCACTTCTTGGAAGTTAGCAATGACCTAGGCAAAGTATCAGTGTAGAGGCAAAGTGTCAGTGTAGAGGCAAAGTGTCAGTGTAGAGGCAAAGTTTCAGTGTAGAGGCAAGGTTTCAGTGTAGAGGCAAGGTTTCAGTGTAGAGGCAAGGTTTCAGTGTAGAGGCAAGGTTTCAGTGTAGAGGCAAAGTATCAGTGTAGAGGCAAAGTATCAGTGTAGAGGCAAAGTTTCAGTGTAGAGGCAAAGTTTCAGTGTAGAGGCAAAGTATCAGTGTAGAGGCAAAGTATCAGTGTAGAGGCAAAGTATCAGTGTAGAGGCAAAGTTTCAGTGTAGAGGCAAAGTGTCAGTGTAGAGGCAAAGTTTCAGTGTAGAGGCAAAGTTTCAGTGTAGAGGCAAAGTATCAGTGTAGAGACAAAGTATCAGTGTAGAGGCAAAGTATCAGTGTAGAGGCAAAGTATTAGAGTAGAGGCAAAGTTTCAGTGTAGAGGCAAAGTTTCAGTGTAGAGGCAAAGTTTCAGTGTAGAGGCAAAGTATCAGTGTGGAGGCAAAGTATCAGTGTAGAGGCAAACAACTACTCTATGTAAAGTGGTTTGGCCTGAAATAATTTTTGTTATTTTTTTATTTGGTCAATTACAATATTGTTGTTGTTTTTTTTATTATATAAAAATAAAGAAATTAAAAAAACAAAACAAAATATATCTTGTATAAAATTAGGGCTAAAAATCTCAAACAAAATATCCAAAGAAAAAGAATTTTCAGATACATTAGACAGTAAGTTGGCAAAAGCCAAAAGATGAAAATCTGCTGTCAGTGATGGAAGCAGAAAATGTACAGTTGTAACTCAAGATTGTCCTCAATCAGTCATTCATGCTATAAAAAAACGCATTTTACAACCTGGTATCGGCTGAACACCCCCTACTCCAAATATTCCAGACTCTCTGTTAGTAGACAATGACTGTGAGAAACAAAGACTTGTTTCCAGATCCTGTCCATGTCCCAACCCAAATACATCAAGTATTCTGACACAAAAATACAATCAATACATTATACAAAATAAGAATTGGTCCGCATATCAAAACAGATGGAGCAGAGCTAGATTTGTCTCTAAATCATGTCATTTGTGCACCAGGATATCCTGTGCTGTAGTTTTAAACATAAAATGACAAATAAGCTCTGATACATTAGATTACACAGTGGGTGAAATAAGTATTGAACACGTCACCATTTTTCTATGTGCAAATAGTTCTAAAGGTAATATTGACATGAAATTCTCATCAGATGTTGGTAACGACCCATCCAATACACACAGGTAATGAAATCAAACCATAGATGTCCATAAATTATGTGTAATAATGAAAAATGACACCAGTAAAAAGTATTGAACACACTTACTGAACTATATTTAATACTTTGTACTAATCTTTTGTTGGTGCTGAAGCTTCCAGACTCCTCTTGTATGGAGACACTTGTTGCCTGCATTGCTCAGGTGGGATTTTGGCCCATTTTACACACAAATGGTCTTCACATCCTGCAGGTCGCGCCTCCTTCTATGAATGCTGAGTGTTAGTTCCTTCCATACATTTTCTATTGGATTCAGCTCCGGTGATCAGCTTGTCCTTTCTAGCAGATTTATTTTCATACTCTGAAACCATTTCAGAGTTTCCTTGGCTGTGTGTTTGGGATTATTGTCTTGTTGAAATGTCCACCCTCATTTGATTATCATGCCGGTAAATGGCAGCAAATTTTGATCAAGAATGTCCTTGTATATTTATCCATTAATTGTTCCTTCAAGTACATGAAGCTTGCCAGCGCCGTATGCTGAAAATCAGCCCCACACCATGGTGTTCCCACCTCCTCACTTCACTGTCGTATGGGGTTTTGCCTTTGGGTCTCTAACCATGGTGTGTATTATAGCATCCAAAGAGTTAAATTTTAGTCTCACCAGACCAGTCTATATTCTCCAATATTTCACAGACTTGTCTAAATATTGTTGAGAAAATTTTAAATGCTCTTGAACCTGCTTTTTGTTGAGTAATGGAGTCCTGCAGGCGAGCATGCCTACAGGCCATGGAGGGGGAGTGCATTACTTATAGTTTTCTTTAATACAATTGTACCTGCTGATTCCAGGTCTTTCTATAGTTCTCCACAGTTGGTCCCTGGCTCTTGGACAACTATTCTGATAATTCTCTTCACTCCTCTGTAAGAAATCTTGCGGGGAGCATCTGGTTGTGCCGGATTATGGTGAAATGATGTTCTTTCCACTTCCAGATTATGGTCCCAACAGTGATCACTGGAACCTTCAGAAGTTCAGAAATTCTGTAACCAATACCATCAGTATGTTTTGCAACAATAAGGTTGAGAATATCTTGAGACAGCTCACTGCTGTTACCCATCATCAGATGTTTCTTGTGTGGCACCTTCGTAATGAGGCACCTATTTATAGGCCATCACTTGAACCAGCTGATTTTTCACTAAGTGGCAGGATTGCTTTCTAATTATTAATAGATTTCAGCTGGTGTGATGACTTCTTGCACCTTTCTTTCTTCATGTGTTCAATACTTTAAATTTATAGACATCTATGATTTCATTTCTTTGACTGTATGGATTGGATGAGTTGTTACTTACATTTGATGAGAATTTCATGTCAATAGCACCTTTAGAAAAATATTTACTTAGAAAATTGGTGATATGTTGAATATTTACTTTACACACTGTATGTTTCACATAATAATAATAATAATATTTATTCACTTATATAGCGATACTAATTCCACAGAGCTTTACGTACTTCAGCCTTATATATATTAGCAAGAAGCCGAGATAGATAGATAGATAGATAGATGGATAGATGATAGATAAGATAGATGATAGATATGTGTGTTTAAGTGATCTGTCACATAAGAGATGATTCCGTGTGTGTTTGTGTTATTTTTTCCCTTCCCTCTTGAAAATAACATTTACATACATACATAGTAATTTGGAACTGGAAACAGTGTATTTTTTACATCCATCAAGTGCATATCTCTTCTGATTGCATCTGGAGCAATTTATCTGTGTATTTAGGGAAATAGACACAAAACACTTCCTCATGAACTGTCTGCTGCCAGGTGAATACTCACAACACATTTAAAGGGATAGTGCTTTGATTTGAAGTTTCTCTTTGTCCTGGGTAAAGAATGTCATGAGGTTATTGAGCATTGATAGGAGCATGCAACATTATATTGCTATTGTCGGCTTTTGAACACCACAGGTCCCTTATGTACACAGAACTTGCAAATTCACACTATCTCACTCATACATTCCCTTTGAAAAATAAATGTGCATGGATGGACAAAATGGATAGGATGTCAGAAGGAAGAATTATGCTTAAGTCCTATAGAAGTCAATCAGAAGCCTCCAGGCTCCTATGGTCCATGTCCAGCAGCACTATCATTTCTAAAGAATTAAAATTAAAAAAAATAAAATAAAAATTATATATATAATATATATATATATAATAAAATTATAATAATTATATAAACGGCGTTTCACACAAATGTGCTTCGGGACCTGACCAAGCACATTTGTGCGAAACGGCGTGCCATCGTCCTCACCCCATTGCCTCTCCCCATCTCCCCCCACTCCTGATGTATCTGAACTGCGTTCAAGATTAAACTCTGAACGCTGAAGTACGATGGTTGCTGCCTTTCTTTCGTCCGGATGAATATATAATATATATATATATATATAATATATATATATATATATATTAGCTGCAGTAGCCGGGATAGTAACTGTTTCTCTCCCAGTCTCTGTCTTGCTGTCTGTGTTTATGTCTCTGTCTGTCTGTTTCCATCTTTGTCTGTCTTTGTATCAGTCTGTCTGTCTCTCTAACTCTGTGTCTGTCCCTCGCCCCGTCTGTCTCTTTCCAGGTCTGTCTCTTTCCAGGTCTGTCTCTTTCCAGGTCTGTCTCTTTCCAGGTCTGTCTCTTTCCAGGTCTGTCTCTTCCCAGGTCTGCCTGTCTTTGTATGTCTCTTTCTTTGTCTGGCTCTTTCTTTGTCTGGCTCTCTCTGTTTCTTTCCCCATCTGTCTCTTTGCAGGTCTGTATCTTTCCCAAGTCTGTCTCTTTCCTCGTGTCTTTCCGTCTCTTTTCCTGTCTCTTTCCCTGTCTGTCTTTGTCCATCTCTTTGTCTGTGTCTTTTCCTGTCTGCCTGTCTCTGTTTGTCTCTTTCCTTGTCTGTCTCAATAAAGGTCTGTCTCTTTCCCTGTCTGCCTGTGTCTGTCCCTGTCTGCCTGTCTCTGTGTCTCTTTCCAAGTCTGTCTCTTTCCAGGTCTGTCTCCTTCCCCGTCTGTGTCTGTCTGTCTCTCTCTATCCATCTCCCCACTGACCTCATATTACCTCACACATAAGCTTCTTATACTAACACTGTCCTTTGTTCCTATAGCAACCAATCACAGCTGCTATTAATAAACTGTAGTTCCAGGCTCCAGTCACTTTAATGAAGGCATGTTTTAGGTGAGTAACTGTAGAGCGTGGGGTGAAATTTTCCTGTCAATACATAGTCTACGATGTTCCCTGGGTCACATGAGGCGTCAGTGCAAAATTTCGTGATTGTAAATGCAGCGGTGCGGATTCCTTTAGCAGACATACACACACAGCTTTAAAAATTAGATATATACAGCATATACTATATATCCATGGCTGAATATTGCAATTACGCATGTTCTATTATACATGTTTATTTCCTTTGTGTGTATAAATAAAAACACAAAAAAAAGAAAGAAAAGGTAATTTGGACAAAATTTCACACGAAAGTAAAAAAAATGGGCAACCTCAACTTAATTTTTGGTTGAACAACCTTTGGTATATATAGCTTCAATCAATAAGTCATTTTCTGTAACCATCCATAAGCTTCTTATTTCTCTCATCTGAAATCTCAGACTCTTCTTTATAAACGTCTCCGGGTCTCTCATATCTGAAGGCACCTTTAAGGTCCAGTCACACTAAGCAACTTACCAGCGATCCCAACAACGATAGGGATCGCTGGTAAGTTGCTAGGAGGTTGCTGGTGAGATGTCACACTGCGACGCTCCAGCGATCCCACCAGCAACCTGACCTGGCAGGGATCGCTGGAGCGTCGCTACACGAGTTGCTGGTGAGCTCACCAGCAACCAGTGACCAGCCCCCAGCGCCGCGTGGAAGATGCTGCGCTTGGTAACTAAGGTAAATATCGGGTAACCAACCCGATATTTACCTTGGTTACCAGCGCACGGAGCTACACGTGCAGAGAGCAGGGAGCAGCGCACACTGAGCGCTGGCTCCCTGCTCTCCTAGTTACAGCACACATCGGGTTAATTACCCGATGTGTCCTGCAGCTACATGTGCACAGAGCAGGAGCCGGCACTGACAGTGAGAGCGGCGGAGGCTGGTAACAAAGGTAAATATCGGGTAACCAAGGACAGGGCTTCTTGGTTACCCGATGTTTACTGTGGTTACCAGCCTCCGCAGAAGCCGGCTCCTGCTGCCTGCACATTTAGTTGTTGCTGTCTCGCTGTCACACACAGCAATCTGTGCTTCACAGCGGGACAGCAACAACTAAAAAATGGCCCAGGACATTCAGCAACAACCAACGACCTCACAGCAGGGGCCGGGTTGTTGCTGAATGTCACACACAGCAACATCGCTAGCAACGTCACAAAAGTTGTTCGTTAGCAGCGATGTTGCTAGCGATGTTGCCTAGTGTGACGGTGCCTTTACTTCTCTTCTCAGCAATTTTCAGATCTCTCCACAGGTGTCAATGGGATTTAAATCCGGATTCATTGCGGCCACTTGAGGACTCTCCAGCACTTTGTTTCCATCCATTTCTGGGGCTTCTTGAAGTGTTTGGGGATATTGTCCTGCTGGAAAACCCATGACCAAGGATGCAGCTTTCTGTCACTAGGCACTACGTTGCCACCAAAAATGCTTTGATGATATTCAGATTTCATGATGTTTGCACACAGTCAAGACCCCCAGTACCAGAGAGGCCGTCAAACATGTCCAAAACATATTTGAGCCTCCACCGTGTATGACAGCAGGTCCTGTGTTCCTTTTTTTGTAGGCTTCATTCCGTTTTCGGTAAACAGTACAATGATGTGCTTTACCTAAAAGCTCTATTTTGGTCTCATCTGTCCACAAGACACTTTTCCACAAGAATTTTCGATATTCACATACATTTTGACTTTTTTCTGTCTCTGTCAGCAGTGGGTCCTTCTGGGTCTCCTCCATAGCGTTTCATTTTATTCAGATGTGGACATATAGTTTGTGCTGACACTGATACCCACTGATCCTGTAGGACAGCTTGAATTTCTTTGGAACTTGATTGGGACTTAAGGCCGCTTTACACGCAACGACATCGCTAACGAGATATCATTGGGGTCACGGAATTCGTGACGCACATCCAGCCTCGTTAGCGACGTTGTTGCGTGTGAAACGCAGAAACGACTGTTAACGATCAAAATTACTTACCTTATCGTTGACGCGTCGTTCCATTCCCAAATATCGTTGCTGCTGAAGGACGCAGGTTGTTCGTCGTTCCTGCGGCAGCACACATCGCTGTGTGTGACACCGCAGGAACGAGGAACTACATCGTACCTGCAGCCGCCTGCAATGAGGAAGGAAGAAGGTGGGCGGGCTATTCCGCCCGCTCATCTCCGTCCCTCCTCTTCTATTGGACGGCTGCCATGTGACGTCACTGTGACGCCGCACAAACCGCCCCCATAGAAAGGAGGCGGTTCGCTGGCCACAGCGACATCACAGGGAAGGTAAGTATGTGTGACAGGTGTAAGCGATGTAGTGCGCCACGGGCAGCGATTTGCCCGTGACGCACAACCGACGAGGGCGGGTACGCTCGCTAGCGAGATCGCAGGGCGTAAAGTGCCCTTTACCCACCATTCGGACCTCTTTCTGTTGCAACCTTTTGTCCACATCCAGGGAGATCAGCTATAGTGCCATGGGTTATAAACGTCTTCATTATGTTGTGCATAGTGAACAAAGGAACATCATGATCTTTAGAGATGGACTTGTAACCTTGAGATTGTTGATATATTTCAACAATTTTGCGTCCCAAGTTCTCGGACAGTTCTCTTCTCTTTATGTTCTCCAATTATATTGAGGCACACACAGACACACAATGCAAAGATTGAATCAACTTCTCCCCTTTTTATGTGGTTTCAGGTGTGATTGATATATTGCCCACACCTGTTACTTGCCACAGGTGAATTTGAACAAGCATCACATGCTTGAAACAAATTTGTTTACCCACAATATGTGGTGCCAACAAATAAAAGGAAAATAAAATAGCAAATAAACATGTGTATCACAAAAAAATATGTAATTGCAATAATTTTCAGAGTGAAATACTTCATTTTCTGGAAACATTTCAAGGGCGCCAAAACTTTCAGCCACAACTGTATCTGCCTATCTATGCATCATATTTCAATGTGCAGCTTTAATTAGTAAAAGATAAATAAATAAAACCTATGTAATGCTTTGTGGCAT
Source organism: Anomaloglossus baeobatrachus (assembly GCF_048569485.1). Taxonomy (NCBI): domain Eukaryota; kingdom Metazoa; phylum Chordata; class Amphibia; order Anura; family Aromobatidae; genus Anomaloglossus; species Anomaloglossus baeobatrachus. Next base: position 182,759,014 of record NC_134363.1, on the reverse strand, counting down.
ATGAAGAATGGATTAACGGCATAATAAAAACTCAATGGATACCAAACAAGTTCTTGCAGCATCCATCAACTGGGTAAACGTCTATAAACATGACGTGCACATATGGGGGGGGGATTTATTAAAGTGACTGTTAGCACAGAATGTACAAGTACAAGTACTCAATGCATTAATGCATTGCCAAACATTTAAAGAGAGCCTGTCATGTCACCTAAAACTATTAGTCAGCAATTATGGGGTTAATATGCAGGGTATTAACGTTCTAAAGCTGCATTGACAGCCGGGATACTGGGACTGGGAGGAGATAAACTTTATTCCTTCTGGTAGCCTCCAACTTTCAATCATACAGGTGGCTGCTGGGAGGAATAAAGTTAATTTCCTCCCAGTTCCCGGGCATTGAGTGCAGCAGCTGCACAACTTTACAACGCTATTACCCTGCAGACTAACTCTCAATATCTGCATGTTAATAGCACTTGGCGACATGACATGTTCCCGTTAAGTCCACCTTCCCTTCCGCTTTTTTTCCCATCTGTCTCCATCTTTTTCTGGATCTGTGATTGCAGAGCTGTCAATCAAATCATATTCCCCTCCCCCAAAGTCTTTAACAGAATGCAACAAATATAAAGCATTAATGTGAACAGAGCTGAACATTAAATGCAATCACTTAAATTTATCAAAAGTCCAGAATGCCGGGCACAGAAATGTATCACATCTGTTCCTGGCGATCAGACTTTTGTTTTGCTCCTGTAACCATCATTTATTGTGTGTGGGATCAGTCATTTTATGTTAGGACAAGGCAGTGTTGTTCTACTGAGATATGACAATGGTGCTGGTATGAAAATTAGTTTAACACCAGTGTTCCCCTTTGCATATAATTTGTCTACAGAATATATTATTTGGCCATGAAAGTAACGATTAGCGACAATGCAAGGATATTAAGCAAATGTTAAATTTGGGCCAAATATTGCCATTCTGCAATCACATCGAGAACCCGACTTGTATAACATGTTCCAAATTTACTGTCATGCGTCATCCAGTGCTAACCTGTAATTTCAGGTGACTTTTCAGAGTAAGGCTACGTTCCCACCATGAGCTTTTGATGTTGCAGAATTTCTGAGTTCATTATGTAAAATAGGTCACTTGCGTTTTCTTTCACTGCTTTTTTGATGTTGCCTTTTTAAACTAAAGCGTTTTTTTTATATTTCTTGGTATTTGCCTTTGACAAAACGTTATTGATATACCGTATTTTTCCAATTATAATTATAATTTCCTCTCAAAAATCTGCATGTTATAATCCGAATGTAACTTACCAGGGATTGGTGGAGCATGGTCACAGGAGGCAGGGGCGATGCCGCAGGCTTCGCTGTACATTGTGGGCTGTGATGCGGACGGTGTTGGTCCTAGCTGCAGCTGCATCTTGAAAAGGTCAGCAATGTGGGCTTCAAATAATGGCACCCATCGGCTCAAGATTTCCTCTGCACATTCGCAGTCTCCAGCCCATTGATCTCCCAGGAGCGGACTTAAAGAAAATGGCACCCATAGCTGGCGTGTGCGCAGATGATATCTGGGCTTGTCATTGAGTCGAAAACTCAATTTACGCATGCGCCGACTCCAGGCGCCATAATCTTTGAAGCCCGCGCCGCCGACAGTTTCTGGATGCTCTTGCATCCACAGTGCAGCGAGAATCTGGGACACCCGCTGCATCATCCTACTCCACCACCGCCCCTGCCTTCTGTGATCCCGCTCCACCACCGCTGCCGCCACCCTGGTAAAACACCCCCAGAATAAAAGATTGACCACATATTTTTTTATTTTTTCTTTAAATTTGATGTGCATCTTATCAAACGAAAATTACGGAACCTATATTTGAAATATAGGTGTTTGTGATGCGTTAGGGTCCTGTCCGCCCATAAATTGTAGGTATTTTTAACTCAAAGAGAGGCATTAGTTTGGTGAGAACCCAACAAAAAAAGACATCGCCTTGCCGCTGGCTGTTGGGTTCACATAAAACTGGCCGTTTTTGTGTGCTAATTATCTCAATTTTTGTATTTTTTTTTCATAGCAGCAATGCATGTCTTTAGTCCCATATTCTTTATTCCACATCTTAGAACTACAGAGTGCAACCGTCTCCTTTTTGTTACATTGAAATAATGCTGACATTTACTTAATTTACAGTTGTCAGTTATGGCATTATTAACCCTTTCCTGCTTTGGGCTATGATTTGCCTTTTTACAAGATCAAATCAGTTACTGCAATGCCTGCTGCTACGCTGCGTGTATAAATCATACATAAATTCATCTCCACCCACCTTAAAATTAGCAACTTCAGGCTAAATTGAAATGAACACAGATATTTTAATTTGGGGGTAAACCTTTATTTTAATATGAAGGTTTCACAACACTATTAAACTGGTTTGGAATTGGAGATGCAGCCAAAACCTGTGAAAGTCACCTCTAAGGTGATCGCATTTAACTTCCACGCTTGTGACTTTGGATACATTTTCCATACGTTCTCTTTATTAGCATTGTTTTGTAGGAAATTGTTAATAGTTACTAAATGGTTAATACCCTCGATGGTGAAGGTTTATATAGTCAAGGTCCCAGCCTGTTTGTTTGTTTCATTTTTGGATGCAGAAAGTTGGAGCTCAGGGGAAAATTTTAATCGAGCGATTATAGAATTGTATACTACCTAACGCTACATTCACACCAAACAAAGGGGATTGATTAGTGATTAAAACTGCGCTCCCTCTACTTGTTGTCTTTTGTTTTTTTATTATAAAATGCAGTGGTTTCAGAATACTAATACCGGCTGGCGGCGCATTCTGCGCTCCTTTATTTCTTCTCCTTACAAATATATGGGGTTTTTTTTTCCCCGAGCACTATGTATTTTAATACTTCACAAATTGAGTTTAAACATTAACAAAAAGAGTAACTCGATACTTTTTAGGACTGTTCACCTGAAAACTTCTCCTGGGAGACTTTGCACGATGAAGAGCTACAAAATGTCAGGTTTGTCTCAGAAGATTTGGTGAAATCTCAATTAACTTACACAGATAAAAGCTTTTGAGTGAGGAACATTAAATACTCATATAAAGAATCCCAAATTCTCCCCCAATTAAGTGAAGAATACAATGTAACTAAGCCAAGCCTGAGGATCCAGAGAGCCAACATTTTATACATCCTCACATGCGGACCCATCGTGCAACCCTATGTTCCCCACCGGTCTCTTCTCCCTCTCGCGGCGGTGGAGATCATGTGACTGCTGCAGCCAATCACAGACCCCTGACTGTTACATCAGCGACATTCCGTCTGAGGCAGGAGAGCGCTAGGAGACATTTGTTTTCTGCAGCGGAGGCACGCAGACCGGCTGCAAAAAGAACAGCGGTGGAAAACAGTGGGGATGTAAAAAGTGAATCATGCTTTTTTTTGTTTTGTTTTTATTTCAGAGCTGCCATGGGCCCATTTGTACATTAAAATATAGTAGTAGCTTCCAATTTAAAGAAATACTGAGGGCGAAACATGTCTATTTGGGCGCCTGAGGACCCTGTCCATACGGAGCCACCACTGGGCGGCCAAGATTTGACAGAGATATGGCCAAGATCTGCAGCAATATCGACTTTACTGCAAACTGATTTATTTTGATTTTTTTCAAGATTTGTCACATTTCCCAATATAACCTGCACTAAACAGATCCCTTAGACCTGATAGAGCTGGTGTACTTACTTTGGAAATCCAAATCAGAATACCTGAATTATCCTGAAATAAAAATGAGCATTCTCACATATATAACCCTTATTATAAAACTCCCTGGCTTATAATAAAAGTCATATTTTATTAGTCCTTCTCTAGTTGGGTTCATTTTTTTTGTTTGAGGATAATAGAGCCATTTCAAAATAAGTCCACCAGTCTCATCAGGTCTAAAGGCCCTGTTACACGCAACGACGTATCTAACGATATATCGCCGGGGTCACGGATTCCGTGAAGCACATCCGGCATAGTTAGCGATGTCGTTGCGTGTGACAGCAAGGAACGACCATTAACGATGGAAAGAAGGGAATTTTGTTTACTTACCGTAAATTCCTTTTCTTCTAGCTCCAATTGGGAGACCCAGACAATTGGGTGTATAGGCTATGCCTCCGGAGGCCGCACAAAGTATTACACTAAAAGTGTAAAGCCCCTCCCCTTCTGCCTATACACCCCCCGTGCTCCCACGGGCTCCTCAGTTTTGGTGCAAAAGCAAGAAGGAGTAAAAAAATTATAAACTGGTTTAAAGTAAATTCAATCCGAAGGAACATCGGAGAACTGAAACCATTCAACATGAACAACATGTGTACACAAAAAAACAGGGGCGGGTGCTGGGTCTCCCAATTGGAGCTAGAAGAAAAGGAATTTACGGTAAGTAAACAAAATTCCCTTCTTCTTTGTCGCTCCATTGGGAGACCCAGACAATTGGGACGTCCAAAAGCAGTCCCTGGGTGGGTAAATAATACCTCATAATAGAGCCGTAACGGCTCCGTCCTACAGGTGGGCAACCGCCGCCTGAAGTACTCGCCTACCTAGGCTGGCATCCGCCGAAGCATAGGTATGCACCTGATAGTGTTTCGTGAAAGTGTGCAGGCTCGACCAGGTAGCCGCCTGACACACCTGCTGAGCCGTAGCCTGGTGCCTCAAAGCCCAGGACGTACCCACGGCTCTGGTAGAATGGGTCTTCAGCCCTGAGGGAACCGGAAGCCCAGCAGAACGGTAAGCTTCGAGAATTGGTTCGTTGATCCACCGAGCCAGGGTTGATTTGGAAGCCTGTGACCCTTTACGCTGGCCAGCGAAAAGGATAAAGAGTGCATCCGAGCGGCGCAGGGGCGCCGTACGAGAAATGTAGAGTCTGAGTGCTCTCACCAGATCTAACAAGTGCAAATCCTTTTCACATTGGTGAATTGGATGAGGGCAAAAAGAGGGTAAGGAGATATCCTGATTGAGATGAAAAGGGGATACCACCTTAGGTAGAAATTCCGGAACCGGACGCAGAACCACCTTGTCCTGGTGAAACACCAGGAAAGGGGCCTTGCATGACAATGCTGCTAGCTCAGACACTCTCCGAAGTGAAGTGACTGCTACTAGGAAAACCACTTTCTGCGAAAGGCGTGCGAGAGAAATATCCCTCATTGGCTCGAACGGTGGTTTCTGAAGAACCATCAGCACCCTGTTCAGATCCCAGGGTTCCAACAGACGTTTGTAAGGAGGGACGATGTGACAAACCCCCTGCAGGAACGTGCGTACCTGTGGAAGTCTGGCCAAGCGCTTCTGAAAAAACACAGAGAGCGCAGAGACTTGTCCCTTAAGGGAGCCAAGCGACAAACCCTTTTCCAATCCTGACTGAAGAAAGGACAGAAAAGTGGGCAAGGCAAATGGCCAGGGAGAAAAACCCTGATCAGAGCACCATGACAGGAATATTTTCCACGTCCTGTGGTAGATCTTGGCGGACGTTGGTTTCCTAGCCTGTCTCATAGTGGCAATGACCTCTTGAGATAATCCTGAAGACGCTAAGATCCAGGACTCAATGGCCACACAGTCAGGTTGAGGGCCGCAGAATTCAGATGGAAAAACGGCCCTTGAGACAGCAAGTCTGGTCGGTCTGGTAGTGCCCACGGTTGGCCGACCGTGAGATGCCACAGATCCGGGTACCACGACCTCCTCGGCCAGTCTGGAGCGACGAGGATGGCGCGGCGGCTGTCGGCCCTGATCTTGCGTAACACTCTGGGCAACAGTGCCAGCGGAGGAAACACATAAGGGAGTTGAAACTGCGACCAATCCTGAACTAAGGCGTCTGCCGCCAGAGCTCTGTGATCGTGAGAACGTGCCATGAATGCCGTGACCTTGTTGTTGTGCCGGGACGCCATTAGGTCGACGTCCGGCATCCCCCAGCGGCAACAGATCTCCTGAAACACGTCCGGGTGAAGGGACCATTCCCCTGCGTCCATGCCCTGGCGACTGAGAAAATCTGCTTCCCAGTTTTCCACGCCCGGGATGTGAACTGCGGAGATGGTGGAGGCCGTGGCTTCCACCCACATCAAAATCCGCCGGACTTCCTGGAAAGCTTGCCGACTGCGTGTTCCTCCTTGGTGGTTGATGTAAGCCACCGCTGTGGAGTTGTCCGACTGAATTCGGATCTGCTTGCCTTCCAGCCACTGCTGGAACGCTTTTAGGGCTAGATACACTGCCCTGATCTCCAGAACATTGATCTGAAGTGAGGACTCTTGCCGAGTCCACGTACCCTGAGCCCTGTGGTGGAGAAAAACTGCTCCCCACCCTGACAGACTCGCGTCCATCGTGACCACCGCCCAGGATGGGGGTAGGAAGGATTTCCCCTTCGATAATGAAGTGGGATGAAGCCACCACCGAAGGGAAGCTTTGGTTGCCTGAGAGAGGGAGACGTTCCTGTCGAGGGACGTCGGCTTCCTGTCCCATTTGCGTAGGATGTCCCATTGAAGAGGACGCAGGTGAAACTGCGCGAAAGGGACTGCCTCCATTGCTGCCACCATCTTCCCCAGGAAGTGCATGAGGCGCCTCAAGGGGTGTGACTGACCTTGAAGGAGAGATTGCACCCCCGTCTGTAGTGAACGCTGCTTGTTCAGCGGAAGCTTCACTATCGCTGAGAGGGTATGAAACTCCATGCCAAGATATGTCAGCGATTGGGCCGGTGTCAGATTTGACTTTGGAAAATTGATGATCCACCCGAAACTCTGGAGAGTCTCCAGAGTAGCGGTGAGGCTGTGCTGGCATGCCTCTTGAGAGGGAGCCTTGACCAGCAGATCGTCTAAGTAAGGGATCACCGAGTGACCCTGAGAGTGGAGGACCGCAACTACTGCAGCCATGACCTTGGTGAAAACCCATGGGGCTGTCGCCAGGCCGAACGGCAGTGCCACGAACTGAAGGTGTTCGTCTCCTATGGCGAAGCGCAGGAAGCGCTGATGCTCTGGAGCAATCGGTACGTGGAGATAAGCATCTTTGATATCGATCGATGCAAGGAAATCTCCTTGGGACATTGAGGCGATGACGGAGCGGAGGGATTCCATCCGGAACCGCCTGGTCTTTACGTGTTTGTTGAGCAGTTTTAGGTCCAGGACAGGACGGAAAGACCCGTCCTTCTTTGGAACCACAAACAGGTTGGAGTAAAAACCGTGACCCTGTTGCTGAAGAGGAACAGGGACCACCACTCCTTTTGTCTTCAGAGTGCCCAGCGCCTGCAGAAGAGCATCGGCTCGCTCGGGAGGCGGAGATGTTCTGAAAAATCGAGTCGGAGGACGAGAGCTGAACTCTATCCTGTAACCGTGAGACAGAATGTCTCTCACCCAACGGTCTTACCTGTGGCAGCCAAATGTCGGAAAAGCGGGAGAGCCTGCCACCGACCGAGGATGCGGTGTGAGGATCCAGCCTCTCACCAAACAAACGGTCGCCAGAAAATGGCAAACCGGTTAAGCACTTTTTGGAAGCCGAATCTGCCTTCCATTCCCGTAGCCACAAGGCCCTGCGTATTGCCACCGAATTGTCGGCTGCAACCGCCGTACGGCTCGCAGAGTCCAGGACAGCATTAATAGCGTAGGACGCAAATGCCGACGTTTGAGAAGTTATGGACGCCACTTGCGGCGCAGACGTACGTGTGAGTGCGTCAATTTGCGCTTGACCCGCTGCAATAGCTTGGAGTGCCCATACGGCTGCGAATGCTGGAGCAAAAGACGCGCCGATAGCTTCATAGATGGATTTCAACCAGAGCTCCATCTGTCTGTCAGTGGCATCCTTGAGCGAAGCCCCATCTTCAATTGCGACTATGGATCTAGCCGCCAGTCTGGAGATTGGAGGATCCACCTTGGGACACTGAGTCCAGCCCTTGACCACGTCAGGGGGGAAGGGATAACGTGTATCCTTAAGGCGCTTGGAAAAACGCTCATCTGGACAAACTCGGTGTTTCTGGACTGCCTCTCTGAAGTCGGAGTGATCCAGAAACATACTCGTTGTACGCTTGGGGAACCTGAAACGGAATTTCTCCTGCTGAGAGGCTGACTCCTCCACTGGAGGAGCCGAGGGAGAAATATCCAACATTTGATGTATGGACGCGATAAGATCATTCACTATGGCGTCCCCATCAGGAGTATCAAGGTTGAGAGCGGCCTCAGGATCAGAATCCTGATCAGCTACCTCCGCTTCATCATACAGAGAGTCCTCCTTCTGAGACCCTGAACAATGTGATGAGGTCGAGGGGATTTCCCAGCGAGCTCGCTTAGGCGGTCTGGGGCTGCGGTCCGTGTCAGAGACCTCACCCTGGGATCTATGAGACACCCCGGGGGAACATTGTTGTTCCAACTGAGGGGAACCAGGGGGCAATGATTCCACAGTGCCCATGGTCTGAGATACCGGTCTGGACTGCAAAGCTTCTAGAATCTTAGCCATAGTCTCAGAAAGTCTGTCAGTAAAAACTGCAAACTCCGTCCCTGTCACCTGGAAAGTGTTAGCAGGTGGTTCCCCCTGGGCCCCCCTTAGCAGAGGCTCTGGCTGAGCAAGTGCCACAGGGGCCGAGCAGTGCACACAATGAGGGTCAGTGGAACCTGCCGGTAGCGAGGTCGTACATGCGGCGCAGGCAGCATAGTAAGCCTGTGTTTTGGCACCCCTGCCTCTTGTGGGCGCCATGCTGTTGTCTCCCCTGAGCAACACAATAGGGTATATAGCCAGAAATCAACCGTGCACCATACAGTGTAAAGTATAGCCTATAAACATATAATCTATAATTACACTTCTGCACAAGTGGGGCCAGCACCTCAGGTGCTGCTTACCGCCCGCTTAAAGCGGTTGTGTGGCCACCAGAATCCGTGCCTGGGTCCCCCAGAGCTTGTCTCCCCTCTGCAGCGTCAGAGGAGCTGACAGGAATGGCTGCCGGCGTCCTGAGGAGAGAAGGGAGCCGTGGGCGTGACCCAGAAAGTGCGGGAACTGGTGCCCCACTGTGCACAGTGAGGGGGGTGGAGTATGCAAAGCATGCTCCAGCCCTCAGTGCTGCCGTCCTGTACAGCGTCCCGCCCTTCACCTGACTGGCAGGGCTGGGGGCGGGAAGAAAAAGAGACTAGGCCGCAAAAGCCGGGGACTCGAGTTATAAGCGCGGCCGCCGTATAAGCGCGGTCGGCGCGGAAGTCCCCGGCGCACTAACAGTCCCAGCCGCGCCGCAGTGATAACAATGGCAGCGGCGGTCAGCGCGGCAGTCCCCATACACTAACACACTCAGCGACGCTGCAGTGTGTAATGGCACAAACGCAGTCAGCGCCGCGGTCCCCGGTGCACTAGCACACCCAGCAATGCTGGAGTGTTGCTGTGCGCGGTCCCCACGGGGACACAGAGTACCTCAAAGTAGCAGGGCCATGTCCCTGAACGATACTCGGCTCCTATCCAGCAGAGTCCTCAGGAGCTGTGGATGGAGCACGGTCTCAGTGCCTGGAGACCGATAGGATCCCACTTCACCCAGAGCCCTAAGGGGGATGGGGAAGGAAAACAGCATGTGGGCTCCAGCCTCCGTACCCGCAATGGATACCTCAACCTTAACAACACCGCCGACAAGAGTGGGGTGAGAAGGGAGCATGCTGGGGGCCCTATATGGGCCCACTTTTCTTCCATCCGACATAGTCAGCAGCTGCTGCTGACTAAGCTGTGGAGCTATGCGTGCATGTCTGCCTCCTTCGCACAAAGCAAAAAACTGAGGAGCCCGTGGGAGCACGGGGGGTGTATAGGCAGAAGGGGAGGGGCTTTACACTTTTAGTGTAATACTTTGTGCGGCCTCCGGAGGCATAGCCTATACACCCAATTGTCTGGGTCTCCCAATGGAGCGACAAAGAAATACTCACCAAATCGTCCATCGCTGACACGTCGTTCCTTTTCAAAAAATCATTGATTGTGGGGTACGCAGGTTGTTAGTTGTCGCTACGTGTGACACCTAGAGAACGACGAACTACAACTTACCTGCGGCCGCCGGCAGTGCGGAAGGGGAGTAAGCAGGTGGGCGGGATGTTACAGCCGCTCATCTCCGCTTCTCCGCTTCTATTGGGGGGTCGCTTAGTGACGCCGAACTTCCCTCCCCCTTAGAAAGGAGGCGGTTCGCTGGCCACAGCAACGTCGCTATTCAGGTAAGTACATATGACGGCTCCTAATGATTTTGTGCGCCACGGGCAGCGATTTGCCCGTGACGCACAAACGACGGGGGCAGGTGCTTACACCAGCGATGTCGCTGCATGTAACACCCTCTTAAGGGTTCAATTTTAGCATGCGTGCAACTTGTATAGTGAAATCTTGCTTTAATGGCTACATAATAGTAATTTGGCAGGTAGACGGCGGTATTACTCAAAACCATATGGCCATCAACAATCAATTTGCAAAAACATGCAGGTTTGCTGTAAAATCTCATGATGGAGCAACTGTTCAATGTGGCAATAATTTAAAAAAGGGAATGTCTCCTGGGTGTAGTGTGAACTCCTGCGTCATATTAAGCTCCCGCACGAAGCACTTTACCATTAGGGACCTATAATGGTATGACCAGTAGAGCCGGTGATGTACTTGTACTCTGAATGAATAGGCGTTATTAAATGCAGGCGCTTTATTCTATGTAGAAAGTAACTGTAAGCCCAGATATGGCGGATCTGCGGTTCAGATTCTGCTCCACACGGCTGCAGCAGATTACGGTAAAGCACATGTGGATGAGGTTTGTAAAACTTCAATCGATACTTAGCAAAAACGTTTTCCATTCGGAAGCACAAGTATACTGATGCAGTTGCAAAAAACGCTGCCATTTTTCACTATGTACCACTCAGATTCTGCTGTTTAATTCCTGTAAATTTGGAGCGGAAATGGAAATATTCTGCTTCTTCTCCACTAACAATGTCACAGCTAAACTGATTAATTGAAGAGGACTGGTCACCAGGCGTAGTTTTTTGTTTTTGTTTTTTTACCCCTGTTGTTCCCCCAAGTCCTCTGTGTTTGTTTTTTTACAACCACAGTCCAGTTCCAGAAATATGGGCCCCTTTTAATTAATAGTAATTTTTATGGTCTTTTCCAGTGGGGCGCTGCTCACGATTCTCTGGGGAGGAGTGTTTTTAGGCTGCGACCTACGGAGAATAATAGGAACAAAATAAAAAAAAAAAACTGGTCATATTTATGTGGTGACCGGTACTCTTTTAACCCCTTCACCCCATGGCCATTTTTTAATTTTGTGCTTTTGGTTTTTTACCTCCTCTTCTTCCTAGAGCCATAACTTAATTATTTTTTCGGTCAATATAGCCGTCTGAGGGCTTGTTATTTGAGGGATGAATTGTACTTTTACCATATAATGTACTGAAAATTGGGGAAAAAAATGTAGTCCTCCATATTCATAAGCTCAGTACAACCCCACCTTTCATCACTGATTGACAGTTTTCTGTCTATGCACAGTGTACACAGAGAGTTGTTAATCAGTGGTGTGGGCGGGGCTAAACAGAGAACTGTGAGATCTGCAGAAGATAAAACATTGATTTGATCAAAATGGCGGCAAGCAGCCCAATAAGTGACACATCACTGGAATCAGGGTCCCTGAGTCTATATCATGCTGCTCTCAGATGAGTTGGCAAAAACTAACTGAAAGATTCTCTTAAAGCAGTCTTATGTATACGTAGATGCAAGATGCCTTTTAATCATTCACCTCTGGACAATGTACAATTGCTGACTGGAAACCCTGCTTTACGTATATCGTACTAATCATTAATTAAATCACATCTAGAAGCAGAGGCTTCTAAAATCTTCTGCTTTACTGTCAGCCCTGACTCCACATCTACCTGCACAGCCCGGCTGGTGGAGTGGCTGGTAATTTGTTGTGGCATATTGTACAAGACCTAATGATCATATCATTTATATAGCAATGTAATTTGATGTAGTGAAAAAAATCCTTGATGATTAATATTTTGGCAGAGGAGGCGACCAGAGCTACTAATTCTCAAAAACAATAACATTCTCACTAAGAATTCTTAGTTTTCTGCCGTTTATTTTACAATGGACTTTTTACATGCAAACGGGCATCATTTGGGCACCAGCCGTTTGCTGACTGTATATGTGCACTTAACGAAGAACTCATCGACTGAACTAGAAACTGACGTGATCGAGAACTGACGAGCCTATAGGATCACTATGGATGTCACCATACTCCATCAACTATAGTGGTTTTTAAGAACATTGATCTGAGATTTCTGGTGTATCCGTCCTTCGTTTTCTGAAAACAACTTGCAGTCTCCTGTTTTATTTCTATGATGCCCCAACATTATTGGTGAATGAAACCCACATTATATATACACTGGAGATCAAAATTAGAGAACAACACACTATTTCCTAAATGTTGCGGTTATTGTGTTGTACTATGTGAATACATCTTGACATGAGGAAACTCGCAGGATTTTCCGCTTATTTCATAAATTGAATTTATTCTCAAGCAAATAATAACAATGTAAATGAGATAAATGTAAAATAACACTGATCAAAATTACAGATCACTTTCAGATACCAGAAAACAGCCACAATCCATACACACACAGTCAAAATTGTTGGTACCCCTCGTTTAATGAAAAAAAATACCACAATGGTCACAAAAATAACTTGAATCTGATAAAAGTAATAATAAGTAAAAAAAATCTATGAAAATGAACAAATGACAGTCAGACATTGCTGCTTTCTGCTTACAGAAATGATGACACCCCTGAAAATAATGTGACTAAAGGGACATGTTAAATCAAGATGTGTCCACTAATTAGCATCAGAGGTGTGTACAATCTTGTAATCAGTCAGTGGCCTGTATATAGGGTTACAGATACTCACTGTGCTGTTTGGTGACATGGTGCGTACCACACTCAACATGGACCAGAGGAAGCGAAGGAAAGAGTCGTCTCAGGAGATTAAAAAGAAAATTATAGACAAACATGTTAAAGGTAAAGGTTATAAGAACATCTCCAAGCAGCTTGATGTTTCTGTGACTACAGTTGCACATATTATTCAGAAGTTTAAGGTCCATGGGACTGTAGCCAACCTCCCTGGACGTGGCCGCAGGAAGAAAATTGATGACAAATGAAAGATCCGGATAATACGAATGGTAACAAAAGAGCGCAGAAAAACTTCTAAAGAGATTAACGGTGAACTTCAAGCTCAAGGAACATCAGTGTCAGATCGCACCATGCGTCGTTGTTTGAACCAAAGTGGACTTAATGTGAGATGACCCAGGAGAACACCATTGTTGGAAAAAAAAATAAAATAAAAAAGCCAGACTGGAATTTGTCAAACTACATTTTGACAAGCCACAAAGCTTCGGGGAGAATATCCTATGGACAGATGAGACAAAAATTGAACTTTTTGGCAAGGCACATCAGCTCTACGTTCACAGACGGAAAAATGAAGTATATCAAGAAAGAACACTGTCCCTACTGTGAAACATGGAGGAGGCTCTGTTATGTTCTGGGGCTGCTTTTCTGCATCTGGCACAGGGTGTCTTAATCTGTGCAGGGTACAATGAAACCTCAAGACTATCAAGGGATCTACAGAGAAATGTGCTGCCCAGTGTCAGAAAGCTTGGTCTCAGTCACAGGTCATGGGTCTTGTAACAGGATAACGGCTCAAAACACACAGCTAAAAACACCCAAGAATGGCGAAGAAGAAAACATTGGACTATTCTGAAGTGGCATCTATAAGCCCTGACCTAAATCATATTGAGCATCTTTGGAAAGAGCTGAAACGTCTGGAATAGGCAACCTTCATACACCAGACAGAAGGAGCAGTTTGCTTTTGAGGAGTGGCCAAAATACCTGTCGCGAGGTGCAGAAGTCTGATTCACAGTTACAGGAATCGTTTGATTGCCTCAAAAGGCTGTGCAACAAAATACTAAGTTAAGGAGGATGAGGAGGGAGCCATCATTTCTGTCCAGGCCGATTTCATGAGTTTTAGGTTTTAAAAAAATTCTGTGGAAGCAGAAAAGCAACAATGTCTGACTGTCATTTGTTCATTTTCATATTTTTTTTTTAATTTATTATTACTTTTGTCAGATTCAAGTTATTTCTGTGACCATTGAGGGTTTTTCTTTCAATAAACGAGGGACGAGGGGTACCAACAATTTTGACCACGTGTGTATATGGATTGTGGCTCTGTCTTCTGTTACACAGCTCTGAATCCATTGCTGGCATGGAAAAATTCTCCTCTCAAGCCCCAACTATGTAAAATTTATGTATATGCTGCAGTCATATGAAAAGGTTTGGGCACCCCTATTAATGTTAACCTTTTTTCTTTATATCAATTTGGGGTTTTGCTATTTCAGTTTCATATATCTAATAACTGATGGACTGAGTAATATTTCTGGATTGAAATGAGGTTTATTGTACTAACAGAAAATGTGCAATCCGCATTTAACCAAATTTGACTGGTGCAAAAGTATGGGCACCTCAACATAAAAGTGACATTAATATTTTGTTCATCCTCCTTTTGCAAAAATAACAGCCTCTAGTCGTTTCCTGTAGCTTTTAATGAGTTCCTGGATCCTGGATGAAGGTAGATTTGACCATTCCTGTTTAGAAAACAATTCCAGTTCAGTTAAGTTTGATGGTCACCGAGCATGGACAGCCGCTTCACATCATCCCACAGATGTTCAATGATATTCAGGTCTGGGGACTGGGATGGCCATTCCAGAACATTGTAATTGTTCCTCTGCATGAATGCCTGAGTAGATTTGGAGCGGTGTTGTGGATCATTGTCTTGCTGAAATATCCATCCCCTGCGTTAACTTCAACTTCGTCACTGATTCTTGCACAGTATTGTCAAGAATCTGCTGATACTGAGTTGAATCCATGCGACCCTCAACTTTAACAAGATTCCCGGTGCCGGCATTGGCCACACAGCCCCAAAGCATGATGGAACCTCCACCAAATTTTACTGTGGGTAGCAAGTACTTTTCTTGGCCTGCCACTTCTGGGCTTAACAAGAACTGTACCTGTGTTCTTCCATTTCCTTACTATGTTCCTCACAGTGGAAACTGACAGTTTAAATCTCTGAGACAACTTTTGTGCAATCTGCATTTAAACAAAATTTGACAGGTGCAAAAGTATGGGCACCGCAACATAAAAGTGACATTAATATTTTGTAGATCCTCCTTTTGCAAAAATAAAAGCCTCTAGTCACTTCCTGTAGCTTTTAATGAGTTCCTGGATGAAGGTAGATTTGACCATTCCGGTTTACAAACAATTCCAGTTCTGTTAAGTTTGATCGTCGCCGAGCATGGACAGCCCGCTTCAAATCATCCCACAGATGTTCAATGATATTCAGGTCTGGGGACTGGGATGGCCATTCCAGAACATTGTAATTGTTCCTCTGCATGAGTGCCTGAGTAGATTTGGAGCGGTGTTTTGCATCATTGTCTTGCTGAAATATCCATCCCCTGCGTAACTTCAACTTCGTCATTGATTCTTGCACATTATTGTCAAGAATCTGCTGATACTGAGTTGAATCCATGCGACCCTCAACTTTAACAAGATTCCCGTTGCCGGCTTTGGCCACACAGCCCCAAAGCATGATGGAACCTCCACCAAATTTTACTGTGGGTAGCAAGTGCTTTTCTTGGAATGTCGTGTTTTTTGCCTCCATGCATAACGCCTTTTTGAGTGACCAAACAACTCAATCTTTGTTTCATCAGCTCACAGGACCTTCTTCCAAAATGTAACTGGCTTGTCCAAATGTGCTTTTGCATACCTCAGGCGACTCGGTTTGTGGCGTGCTTGCAGAAACGTCTTCTTTCGCATCACTCTCCCATACAGCTTCTCCTTGTGCAACGTGCGCTGTATTGTTGACCGATGCACATTGACACCATCTGCAGCAAGATGGTGCTGCAGGTCTTTGGAGGGGTCTGTGGATTGTCCTTGACTGTTCTCACCATTCTTCTTCTCTGCCTTTCTGGTATTTTTCTTGGCCTGCCACTTCTGGGCTTAACAAGAACTGTACCTGTGTTCTTCCATTTCCTTACTATGTTCCTCACAGTGGAAACTGACCGTTTAAATCTCTGAGACAACTTTTTGTACCTTCCCCTGAACAACTATGTTGAATAATCTTTGTTTTCAGATCATTTGAGAGTTGTTTTGAGGAGCCCATGATCTTCATAGGAGATTCAAATAGGAGAACAATTTGCAAGTGGCCACCTTAAATACCTTTTCTCATGATTGGATACACCTGCTTATGAAGTTCAAAGCTCAATGAGGTTCCAAAACCAATTTAGTGGTTTAGTAAGTCATTAAAAAGTAGTTAGGGGGGGGCGTGTCCAGGATGCTGAGCTGAGTGGACGTGGGGAAGAGGAGCTCCTGTTGACCCTCAGCTAAATCAGCACTTATCATAAGCATAAACCTACTCACCGGCTCTCAGGATGGGACCACGGAGGATTAAACCATCGCAGCAGGCATCGGTGCCCCCCCCGCTGCACACCACGGTGCTGGATACTTTCTTGGGCCTGGAACAGGGTCCAGGGGAGGCCCGGACGCCATCTTTCCAGGAGCATGGAGGGGAAATGGAGGCACTGGCCCGGCCTGCTAAGCAGCAAGAGAAGGAGGAGTGGGTGAGCGGGGACACAGGGGAAAGTGGAGGAATCCCTGCAGCAGTTCCAACAGGGAATGCCTTGGCTCAGCAGCCCTGCACTGCATCGGATCCTCAGGCACAGCAGCAGCAGGCCCAGGAGCACATAGTGGCTGTGGGAGATAAGGTGGAGGTCGGGGGGCAGCCCTCCCCACTGCCGGGAGAAGGGACTGCAGCTACAGCTGGTAATATCAGGGAACAGAGCAGCCTGCTTCCCCCCTCTGGGCCTCGGTGTGGAGATCAACTTCCTCAGCTTCCCCAGCACCAGACTAAAACTCCAGTGTCTATTACTGCAGGTGCTCACCTTAAAGGGCCAGACACCTTCTATAAGGACATGCATGATTTCATAAGTAAACTTCCTTCTAAAGAGGACTTTCAATGCCTCATACAGGAGGTTAAAGCAACTTGCAGGTCAGAAATAGCTGAAGTGAGGAGAGATTTGCAGCAATTGTCTGGCAGAATTGAATCCCTGGAGGAAGAGCATGACATCACCAGATCCCATGTATCAGAATTACACAAACTGGCAACATCGCAACAAAAAATTATGGAGGATATGCAGTCTCACATAGAGGATCTCGACAACAGAGGACGCCGTTGCAATGTCCATGTGAGGGGGGTCCCAGAGTCAGATGGGCCCGAGGACACAAACTCCATACTACAATCCATCTTTAATGAAGTGTTGGACGCTCCCCCTTCTAACATCATCAAGCTGGACAGGGCACACAGGGCTTTACAGCCGAAGAATTTATCCACCCAACCCCGGGACATCATTTGTTGCATCCACGACTTCTCCACCAAAGAACTGATCATGGCTAAGGCTAGAATGAGGCGCACGGCATCTGTGTTCAATGGCAAGGAAATCCAGCTTTTCCCGGATCTTTCTCGCATCACACTCCAGAAAAGGCGGCACCTCAAACCCCTCGTCACGAGCCTGAAGGAGCACCAGGTTCCATACCGCTGGGGTTACCCGTTTGCACTAACAGCGCGCAGAGGGGGTAAATCGGCGACCCTTCGCACTCCAGCAGATACCACTCTGTTCTGTGAAGCACTGGACATTCCAGCGGTCTGTATCCCAGATTGGGACTTGCAAAGGTTGGAATGTCCGCCCCCTCCCGTGTGGTCCAAGGTGAGGGGTGGAGGGCGTGGGGCTTTGGGGGGGAGAGGAGGTAGGGGCCACGGGTCGCTCCCCTCCCCGGCTCGCCGTTGAGGACACTCCTTAACCTGGTTGGTGCCTATTTCTTATACCCTCTGAGTTCCAGTGGCTGAGCATGCTTTGTGATACTGTGACTCTCTCTACAGCAAGCCTCTGACTGTCCATTGTGTCATCTGCGGCCCTCTGGGTCTGTTGAGCTGCATAAGGGGGGGGCTGTAGCCACAATGATGCCGTGGGGGGTAGGGGGGTTGGCGGGAGCCCGGTCCCCTTACTTGGAGTTAGTGGTTGAGGTTTTTTGTTTTTTTTTTTCTCCCTTGTTTCCTTTAGGCACGGGCCCGTGCCCACTGGACTGACCCCCGTGGGAGGGCTACTGGGGAGTGAGGTGGGTGGCTCTCTCAGCCCAGACGGGTTGGGGAACCTCCCTCTAGGTCTCTCCCTTCCGGGTTTACCCCCCGGGAATCTATGCCTAAGGTTTATGCATTTTGGTTAATGTTCTTAATTCATGTTCATTTCTATGTTTGTCCTTGTCTTCCCCCCTCCCCGATGTTTTTTCCTTATGTGTCCTTTCAGGTACCACCCCTTCTAGAGTCCCTGGGAGCTGCGGCCCTTTGTCGTATGGACCGTCTCCTCTGGCCGGCTTCACAGGGGAAGTCATGCCCCCGACGGTATAGGTGTGCCATTAGCTTTTTCTTACTTCTAAGTTTTAGATATGACCCGCATTATCTCTCTTAACGTAAAAGGTCTGAATTCACCCCGTAAGAGGAAATTGCTGCTACAGGAACTGAAAACATCAGGTGCAGACATAGCCTTTATCCAAGAAACACATTTTGTGGAATCAAACACTTTCAAATTTGCATCCCACCGCTTTCCCATCCATTACTCGGCTTACTCGGGCTCCAAGAGGGGGGGAGTTGCTATTTTAATATCCTCCAGTTGTCCTCTACAAATTACGGGTTCTCACTGCGATCCAGAGGGTAGATATGTGATTCTGGAGGGCCAACTGGGGGGATCCCCGCACATACTGGCCAACATTTATGCACCTAATGAAGGGCAGATACGCTTTCTTAAGAAAATACTCGATCTGATAGGCGGACTGGCACCGGCCTCTACGGTGTTGGGGGGAGACTTTAACATCCCCTTTTCGGAGGTGGCCGACAGACTCTCTGTGGGTGGACACCCTCCATCGGGTGCTTCGAAAAATTTGTCCCGGGACTTTCGTAGGCTCATTAGATCAGGCGCTTTATACGACGCTTGGTGGGTGGACCACCCGGGAGAGAAGGCCTTTTCCTTCTACTCGCATCCGCATCAGACGCACACCAGAATAGACTATTTTTTCATTGACTCACAGCTGCTGGGGCGTCTTGAGCGGGTGGAGATGGGATCCATTACGTGGTCAGACCATTCCCCACTCACAATGGACTTCAAGAAAGATGGTCCTCGACCTAGGCCTCAGCATTGGCGCCTTAATGAATCTCTGATCAAAAATCCCGACACTAGGGCCTTTTTAAATAAGCAACTGGTCGAATTCTTTCAGTTGAACACGGGCACGGTCACGTCGCCGGCAACACTCTGGGAAGCCCACAAGGCAGTGATGAGGGGACTATGCATTAGAGAGGGCGCCAGGGCTAAAAAGAATGCCACAAGTCAGCGGGACTCTATAACGGCCCATCTTAAGCTACAGGAGGGGAGACTGGCGGCTGCCCCATCACTGACTATTCTTAGGAGAGTCATCAGCCTTAGGGAAAAGTTGAGAGACTTGGCAATTGGCAGAGCAGAAAAATTGCTAACCTTTTCCAAACAAAGATACTATGAAAGGAGTAATAAGGCTCATACCTTACTCGCCAGGCAGCTTAAGGAGCGCGCTACATCCTCATGCCCTCAGGCTCTGCGCGACGAAAAGGGCATTATCCACTATCACCCCGCTTCAATAGCTGACATTTTTTTCAATTACTACAGCAAGCTTTATAACCTTCCGGTTCCCCCGGGCATGGCTTCGCGCGGGGCTGGGGCACTTGGGGACTATTTTTCGGCCCTTGAGCTCCCTTCACTGCCTTGCGGAGCAGCCGCGGCTTTGAATGAAGAGATTACTACAGAGGAACTGGAGCAAGTTCTGGAAGCCCTGCCTGGCGGGAAGTCACCGGGCCCGGACGGCTTTACTTATTTTTATTACAAGGTGTTTGCGGCGGAGCTCCTCCCACACATGGCCGCCTTGTTTAACTCTTTCCTTCAGGGTGACCCTATCCCTCCATCCATGCTACACTCCCATTTAATCCTCCTGCCCAAGCCACCCAGGGACCCATTGGACTGTGCTAATTATAGACCAATAGCCCTTTTGAACTCCGATTTGAAGATGTTCACCAAGCTCTTGGCGGCCAGGCTTAATCGATGGTTGCCCCAACTCGTGTATAAAGACCAGGTGGGTTTTGTCCCTTGCCGTCAGGGGGGTGACAACACCAGGAAGGTCATAGACCTGGTGGATGTGGCAAATCGGACGAAGCAACAGGCGTTGGTGTTGAGTCTAGATGCAGAGAAGGCTTTTGACCGCCTTGCGTGGCCTTTTCTCTTCAAGACACTGGAGGTCTTTGGGATCTCGGGTGGCTTTATGCGGGCCTTGAAGTCCCTGTATAGCGCTCCTACGGCCTCTATCAAACTCCCCCTCCACATCTCTAAGCCTTTTCTCATCT
Source organism: Anomaloglossus baeobatrachus (assembly GCF_048569485.1). Lineage (NCBI taxonomy): Eukaryota > Metazoa > Chordata > Amphibia > Anura > Aromobatidae > Anomaloglossus > Anomaloglossus baeobatrachus. The sequence continues at coordinate 182,738,540 of NC_134363.1, read as the reverse complement.
CCAATGGCACCAGGCAGGGGTGCCCCCTGTCCCCCCTCCTTTTTGTGCTATGCATAGAGCCCCTCGCGGCCTCGGTCAGGAGCAACCCAGACATCTCGGGGGTCCTGGTCAGGAATAAACCGTTTAAAATCTCGCTTTTTGCCGACGATGTGCTCATTACACTTACTAACATCCATGTGTCCCTTCCAATTTTAATGTGCACCTTGGGTAGGTACGGGAGCCTTTCGGGGTATAAGATCAACTCTAGCAAAACGGAGGCAATGCCCTTGAATCTCGACCCGGTGGCCCTGGATTACCTGCGTTTGAATTTTAAGTTTCGTTGGAAGACAGATGCGGTCAAGTACCTGGGGGTTAACCTCACATCTACTTATGATTCCCTCTATAACCTTAACTTCCCCCCCCTTTTCCGAGAGCTGAGAAATCTTTTGAGCAAGTGGTTGCCCCTCCCTCTTTCGTGGATGGGGCGCATTGCGGCGGTTAAAATGAGCTTGCTCCCAAAATTATTATATTTCTTTGAAACCCTCCCAGTTAAGGTACCAATAAAGGAGCTGAAGTCCCTTCAGGCGGCTATCCTTAGATTTATTTGGTGTAACAAACGTCATAGGGTGGCCAGGGAGGTGTTGATGGCTCGGAGAAACAGGGGGGGGCTTTCTGTCCCGGACATCCTAAAATACTATTGGGCGGCCCATCTTAGGAGGATCCCCTGTTGGGTGTCCCTTTGGGCATACAACAGGTGGACTGAGATTGAAAAACTTTGGCTGGCGCCTATACATCCAAACACGCTCCTGTGGCCCCCGGCCCGGTGTGATTCGCCCCCCCCTCTTCTTGGACCGATGCAGTTCACTAGGGACCTCTGGGCATTTTGCATTAGAAGATTTCCTTTGGCATCCCCCTGCTCCCCTCTGGTGTCCTTCATATACCAACCCTTGCTCCCAAGCAGTCTGGAGTCGGACATGGTGCACCCCTGGCTCAAGGCAGGTCTATTCAGATTTGCAGACATTATAGATGGAAGTACAATGCAGATCCATTCCTTTGAGTACCTTAGAGATAAATTCTCTCTCTCTAATCGAGAGTTTTTCCAATATCTGCAGATCAGAGACTTGGCTGGCTCCTTGTTTGGCAGGGCAGGGGCCTCGATTCCCACAGATTTTGAGAAAATTTGCAGAAGGGGCACTGATACTAAGGGACTAATTTCGGAAATTTACATTTTGCTTTCTGAGTCACGGGAGGGGCCCGAGGGGTCTTTTCCATACATGCGGAAATGGGAGTCTCTATTGGGAAGGCGGATACTTCCTCAGGAATGGGCAGCAATCTGGGGAAACGCCGCCAAGACGTCAATATGCACACTATATAAGGAAAATATCTATAAAATTTTGCTATTTTGGTACCACACTCCAGATTTCCTTCATGGCATAGACCCCTCCATACCGGCTTGTTGCTGGAGACGCGGGGGAGGCAGGGGCACCATTCTGCACATATTCTGGTCCTGTCCAGGGATAGTCCCCTTCTGGGAGCGGGTTAGAGGGTTGATCCATAAAGTACTATATATAGAGGTTGATCTTGATCCCCTGATCTATGTTCTGGGTCTTGGGAATGGGGGATTGGGAAAAACGGCCTCTAAGCTTTTGTCCCACATCCTTACGGCGGCCAGATGCTTAATTGCAAAGAATTGGAGGCAGCCAGGGACACCCTCACTCCAGAGCCTCAAGTATAGATTACTGGACGTTAGACGCATGGAACATCTCACGGCACTATTGCATGACACAGTTGACCGTTTCCAGGCCGTGTGGGCACCATGGGACTACTTTGCGGGACAGGAGGATCTGTGAGACTGAGGCCTATGGGTCCTATGGAAGGAGCATGGACTCTTGAAACCCTTCCCTCTTCCCTCCTATTTCTCCTCTCCCCTCCTAACCCTCCTCACCTGTCCTGTCATTGTTTGTCTAGGTTCGATAAGAATTCTGAATTTTATGTTTTATTTTATGTATGAAAAACGTAAATTGAAAATCTCAATAAAAATTCAAAGTTTAAAAAAAAAAGTAGTTAGGAGTGTTCAAATCAAGAAATTGATAAGGGTGCCCATACTTCTGCACCAGTCAAATTTTGTTTAAATGCGGATTGCACATTTTCTGTTAGTACAATAAACCTCATTTCAATCCAGAAATATTACTCAGTCCATCAGTTATTAGATATATGAAACTGAAATAGCTGTTGCAAAAACCCAAATTGATATAAAAAAAAAGGTTAACATTAATAGGGGTGCCCAAACTTTTTCATATGACTGTATGTAATTTTTGCATTCAGTTTATACACCACATGCAGGGAGCTCCCCCTGGTGGTGACAACTGACAAACAGAATTTTAATTTTTAACTCTTAACTGCACAAAGGTTTGGTGCATAGAAATAAATTGGGCCAGAATTTTGTGCTGATCTGCGCTCATTTAGGAATTAGGAAAAGTGCAAATGTTAACTATTCACTTTAAAGCTATGCTCACATGGGACTTGAACGGTGCAAAATCTGGAGTAAAATTGGAAAAAAGTATCAAATTGTGGAGTTTTTTATGCAGATATTATTCCACAATTACCAATCCATACAATTAGCAAAATTACGGCTGATGTCCTGTAAAAGCTTCCAGGAAAAAAAATAAATTTAAGAAAAAAAACCCTACCAAAAGGTGAATGGGGGGAGAAAAGCTTGTCATATATGGTTCAGCCATCGATTTAATAGGTAATTCAAAACCAGCTGCATGGACCGGTTGCCAGCCAGAATTTATACAGGTACAGAGTGTAAAAAAGTACATGAAGATGAAGGAACCAGAAGATACAGGGGACAAGGATTGGAAGTAAATTTTATGAAGGGCAGAATGGGACTAGATTAGATCAGGGCGGTGAGGTGAAAGGCTAGTCTAAAGAAAGAAATTAGTTTTTAGGGCCCACTTAAAAGGTGTGGATGTTGGGAATTAATCGGATTGTTCTTGGTAGTGTGTTCCGGAGCACAGACGCAGCTCGTGAGAAATCTTGAAGACGGGAGTGGGAGGTTCGAATTGTTGAGGATGTCATTCTTAGGTCATTAACAGAGCGGAGGGCATCGGTGGGGTGATGGACAGAGATGAGAGAGGAGATGTAGGGCGGTGCAGAGCAGAGGCACGGGTGGGGTGATAGAGATGAGGGTGGAGATGTTGGGTGGTGCGGAACCGTGGAGAGCTTTGTGAGTGAGAGTGATAAGTTTATATTGGATTCTGTAGCAGATAGGCAACCAGTGCAATGACTGGCAAAAAGAAGAGGCATCAGTGAAGCGGTTAGAGAAAAAAAAATGATCCTGGCTGCGGCATTCAGGATGGATTGGAGAGGGGAGAGTTTAGTAACAGGGAGACCAATTAGTAAAGAATTACAATAATCCAGGTGAGAAGGAATGAGAGCGTCAGTAAGAGTTTTGCAGAGTCAACGGTAAGAAAAGGACGAATTCTCGAGATGTTTTTGAGGTGGAGGTGACATGAGCGAGTGAACGAATGTGGGGAGTGAAGGAGAGATCGGGGTCAAATATAACCCCAAGACAGCGGGCGAGCTGCTGAGGTGTAATGGTAGAGCCACAAGCAGAAATGGTAATATTGGGTTTGGGAAGGTTCGGGGAGGGAGGAAACAGGAGAAGTTCAGTTTTTGACAGGTTCAGTTTTATATAGAGGGAGGACATGATGTTGGAGACAGCGGACAGACAATGGGTAGTATTTTGTAATAATGCAGGGGTGATGTCAGGAGAAGATGGTTACAGTTGGGTGTCATTAGCATAGAGATGGTACTGGAAAACAAATTTGCTGATCGTTTGTCAATAGGGGCAGTGTATAGAGAGAAAAGGAGGGGGCCTAGGACTGAACCCTGAGGAACCCCGACTGTAAGGGGGGCTCTGCACGTTATGACATCGCTACTGCGATCGTCAAATCGAAAGTGACGCACATCCGGCGCCAGTAACGACGTCGCAACGTGTAAAGCCTAGAAGCACCAATAAACGATCACAAAAGCGTCGAAAATCGGTGATCTGTGTAGTGTTGGTCATTTCCATAATTTCGCTGCAGCGACAGGTACGATGTTGTTCCTCGTTCCTGTGGCAGCACACATCGCTGTGTATGAAGCCGCAGGAGCGAGGAACTTCTCCTTACCGGCTATGCGGAAGGAAGGAGGTGGGCGGGATGTTTACGTCTCGCTCATCTCCGCCCCTCCGCTTCTATTGGCCGCCTGCCGTGTGATGTCGTTGTGACGCCGCACAACCTGCCCCCTTAGGAAGGAGGCGGGTCGCCGACCAGAGCAACGTTGCAGGGCAGGTAAATGAGTGTGAAGCTGCCGTAGCGATAATGTTCGCGACGGGGGCGGGGACTATCGCGCTCGGCATCGCTAAAATCGGCTAGCGATGTTGCAGCGTGCAAAGTACCCCTAAGGGGAAGAGGAGAGGAAGAGGAGCCGGCAAAGGACACAGTGAAGGAGCGGTCAGAGAGGTAAGAGGAGAACCAAGAGAGAACGGTCTCCTTGAGCCCGATAGATAAGGCATAGTGAGGAGGAGCTGGTGATCCACAGTATCGAATGCAGCAGAGAGATCCAGTAGGATCACAAATAAGCGGCGATGGAATATCTCTTATTATTGAATAAAGCAAATTCGGTCATAAAATATTGAATGCTATAAAAACCATGACTAGTCAGATATAAAATATTCTGCTCACAACGTGGAGCGATCAAAGGTCGGCAGAAGGCACAAATAAATCCTCATTTCTCTCGAACGTCACAATAATTAAGGTCTGTCACACACACATAAAAAAAACGTCGTTAACAGTAAAGAATCATAAACATCTGATAATGAATCAACCCTGCAAGAAAATGGAAAATTACAGAATATCTCCGGAGAGAAACAATGTGAAAAGTCAGTGAAATCCATATCAGGGTGTGGAGGTAATCTCCCCTAATACGGCAGACGTTGAATTTATTATTGTTGAATAATGTTATCACCACTGATAAGGGATTATTTTTCTTGTAAAAAAGCAAAGTGCAACGACAAGAAATCGGTCAAAATTAAAAGGAAAATTACACAACTAAACGGATTAACCCTTTTTCTTCCAGATGCAAACATTTGCATTTAAAATGTCTATAAAACATAAATTACAATTCATTGATATAATTAGAAACCGACCTTTATTGATGAGCTTGTCCCATAGAACTGGACAAATTAATAGTCTAATTGCTGTAACTCCCCTAATGCAAATATTATGACTTTATGGTAACGGAAGCTGTAATCTATAATATCAATGGTATTCAGTGTGCAAAAAATCTATATGGAAATGTACAATTAATAAAACCGATTGAAAATCCCACCTCAATAAGGACTTTTCCCATGACAGGGGTGTCCGTGACCGGATAGTTTTCCTTTTAGAAATGATCATGTGATTTTGTTGCACGGAGTTCTCCGCACACGGACGTCCTGGTGGGCTGGAGGTGGGTGGGTGAAGACATATAGCAGCCAATCTGAGTACGCAGAGGGGCAGAAAGTAAGGCGAGGCGGATAGAACAGCAGCATAACTCTGCAACGAGAAAAGAAGGTGGGTTTCAGACTACCTCACAATAGACCGTAGAACTGATAATCATCGGCTACATGGTCGTGTGAGTAACAATATAGTTGAAATCAGAAGTTCCCTCTGCTCTCTATATAGACACATCTGCAGGTTTTTCCCTCCGCTCTCTATATTGACATGTGCAGGTGTTTCCCTCCGCTCTCTATACAGACACATCTGCAGGTTTTTCCCTCCGCTCTCTATACAGACATCTGCAGGTTTTTCCCTCCGCTCTCTATACAGACATCTGCAGGTTTTTTCCTCTGCTCTCTATATAGACACATCTGCAGGTTTTTCCTTCCGCTCTCTATAAAAGAGACATCTGCAAGTTTTTCCCTCCCTCTCTATAAAGACACATCTGCAGGTTTTTCCTCTCTGCTCTCTATAAAGACATATCTGCAGGTTTTCCCCTCTGCTCTCTATAAAGACACATCTGCAGGTTTTTCCCTTTGCTTTTTATAAAGACACATCAGCAGGTTTTTCCCTCCGCTCTCTATAAAGACACATCAGCAGGTTTTTCCCTCCGCTTTCTATAAAGACACATCAGCAGGTTTTTCCCTCCACTCTCTATAAAGACACATCAGCAGGTTTTTACCTCCACTCTCTATAAAGACACATCTGCAGGTTTGTCCCCTCCGCTCTCTATAAAAACACATTAGCAGGTTTTTCCCTCCGCTCTCTATAAAGACATCAGCAGGTTTTTCCCTCCACTCTCTATAAAGACACATCAGCAGGTTTTTCCCTCCACTCTCTATAAAGACACATCAGCAGGTTTTTCCCTCCGGTCTCTATAAAGACACATCTGCAAGTTTTTCTCACTATCTGACATGAAATAAGAATAAACCTTTCCCGTTTTAGGTCAATTAGGAACCAAAATTATTTATAATCACCAAATGCCAGAATAATGAGACAGAGAATGTTTAAGGCATACTGGGGGAAATGCAATTCAAAGGGGTTTACAAATTAGGGAAAAAAAATATTAGGAAATTAAATGTATTCCCTATTTGCAAACAGTAGGGATCAGTGAGCAAAATTAAATGAATACATTTCTGAACTAGCCCTTGTTCCTGTATTTTTGGGGGTAACAAAGTCTTGCGCAGAGTGGATATGCAGCAATTACATTTGTGCTATAGTTAGTTGTTGGGAAGAGTCTTTGACTTGAATGTAAAAGGTAATTATAAAAATATACAAGTAAAAGAAAGTGTTTGGAGGAGCGGTGCTGTTAGAGGCGTTCACCTCTGTGGAGGAGACTAATAGCACAGTACCCACTTATAGTTATGAATGCAAAATAAACGGAGCTCACAAAACACCCACGTCTCTCACTATCCTGGGGAAGAAAAGCTGAAACTAATGACTATTGCACCGCGTCAGGAATATCCTAAATTTATAGAACTACAGCAGCCTACAGATTTAGGACTGGAAATTTCTATAGCTGCAAATCCTAAAATAAACCGAGTTTGCAGAATGCTGTGAAGTTTCTCAGGGGTGAGAGGCAAAGTTGGAGGCCTGTTCAATACCTGCTCTCACTAAGACAGTCTTTCCAGATAAAACCAACATTACTGACTTTAAAAGGACTTCAAAAACAGACATTATTTGTCATCTGCAGGGTCTATAAAAAGAAACACTTCTCAGGCAGCGAGTGTGAATACTCTTACTTTACCGAATCAGGGAAAAAGAGGAGATAACCTTGAGAAACGCGACCTTCCGGCTGCAGCAGAGGACTTTAGACTGGAAAACTATATTATATATATACATAGTAATGATTGCCTCTATGCTAAACAGCACAGAATGAAGACTTAGCGCTGAACACACAGAATGACACAATGCTAGGCAGCCTGTCATTAGGGCACTATGTTGAATTTTATCAGTCTAGCCGGCTTTGCTGAAACCTTTACTATGTATAAATTTAAAGGGGTTCCACTATGCGTAACCTCAGAAAAAAAAAAAATTTGAAAGAAAAGGACACCCAGCGATGGCTGTAACCTGCTCCTAAAACAGGCCGCAAATGCTCAATGTCCCTGCAGTGCTGCTACAGGGGAAAGAAAGCATTATATATATGTGATGAAATCAATGGCTGCCTGTGTGACACATGAATGTGCCAGGTCATCCACAGAGGGGGGCTCTTTCTAGTCCTTGGCGAATTTTTTGAGGTCACAATTTGTATTTTATTTAAATGAGATCACTCCTGAGAGGGTTGATCTATCTATAAAACTATATGACTTTAATATCAGATATGAGGGGGGAGGAGGGAGAATCCTGGCACCATATCCCATAGCAGTGTGAGCTAAATACACTCCTTTGCCTTTTGAACTCCAAATTACTGATTTGTTTTACAAGCGCACGGGAAATCAATACAGCAGACATGCGTAGTATGGTGTGGTCAAAGAATTCTCCTTTACTAGTACATGTGAGCAGTATATATAGGGTCACAGACAAAGGATACGTTCACTCTGAACTATGCACCAATACGAGCGGTAGAGGCATAAACAGAAATGTGTAATTTCCTCGCTCATCAGTGTTAGCTGAACCCTATGACGTCATTAGTTATAAGTCAAGATGGACACTAAGAGAAGAAAATGGATTATGTTCTCTCACAACAGCCAGAAGTACCCACAATCCTATGCCCTGTGTAGTGTCCATTTGTCATGGTTCTGTTCCATGGTACTCTGCTCTCCAGCAGAGCCATGTTCTGTTTTGTATTTTGCGCTGGTGGATGGGCGGTTCCCGTCCTTGGTTCCTGTGCTGGTGTTGGGAGGGGCCTCTCTCCATGCACCTCACCGGGAACACCGTCAGTCGTAGTTCCTGCCTGCAGTAAGTGCTCTGGCTCCTGTTTGTGCTTTGACCTTGTCCTCCTACCGCAGCACTGTTGTTATCCCTCTCCTCCAGTGTCCCTGACTCTGACGTTGCCTGGCTCCTGACCTCCAACTTGTACCCTGACCTCGGCTCCGCTTTTCTCCAGTGTACCTTACATGACTTTCTGGCTTCTGACCTCCGGCGTATACCCTGACCTCGACTCCGCTTCCCCCAGTGTTCCTTATGTGACTTCCTAGCTTTTGCCTTTCAGCTTTGCTTCATCTCTGTGTTCCATATGTGACCTCCTGGCTCCTGACCTCTGGTTTGTTTGACTTCCCGACAGTAGTTGCATCTGGTGACACCTAGTGGTAGTTCGTCACATTGTTCTTGGATACTGAGGTGAATGGTACCAGAGCTGCAGTACCTAAAAATGGCCACTAAACCGTGTACTGAGCTGCGGTGTATACATCAGGCCATTGCGGGTGATGATAAAAGCTGATCGTTGGGGATTGTTTCAGGTGTCAGACCTCCACAATCTGATATTCCTGCCCCTACACTAAAGAGAGGCAGTCACTATCAAAGTCTCAGAAACCCCTTTCAACTCTTTTTGTTGTGAGTTTACCCTATTAGGGTTAAAAACGTGACAAGACAAAAAAAAAAAACAACAACTTGTTATTAAGTGTAACTTAAATTATATTATTTAAAATGCACAATTTTGTCCAATACTAAAATATGAAGATGTAATTTGGGCCTCGGAAACACAATATAAAAGAATCTGATGTGGAGAGCTGTCAGGGAACAGAGGCATACAGGAGGCCAGGAGTGAGCAGACAGTGGATCGGAGGCAGCTGATGGTTGCTTTGGGCCTCATATTTTGGTTTATTTGCTGGTTTTTAGTTGTTGCAGCTGCAGCCAAGCCTCACACCCCCTCCATTTTTTGTGGTAAGTGTGAAATTATGAGCAGCAGGCAACAAATATTTTAAATATTTAGCATTGCCATTTTGGAATGTATTCTGCGTTTTCATATACAAGGGACATTTAAGTCCTTATTATTTTGCAGAAAAAATGATTTAATTACTACCTGCTGGGCATAACAGACACAAAACCACAAGTGCCACAAGTGTTCCATTTAGCAAATCTCATTTTCCTCTCTAATTTCTAGTATTAACCTGTTCACAGCTACACGGTGCAACTGTGCCCAGAGACAGACATGATGTGGCTGAAGCAGTTTTTTTCTACAAAAAAAGCAATGGTCATTAATTATCAATTTTTTGCAAAGAAAATTGCTGGGTATTTGACAAAACTCTGCAGCGATTCAAACCCGCTTGGCTTACATATTAGTTCTGGGCCACATTGTGGACCCTGCTACATGTGGTCGAATCCGAAAACCGGAAGTGCAAGTAGCTCAGTCATAAAATCACGAATTGCAAGACATTTTATGGGAGAGGGGTTAGTTGCAAGCAGCAAATTTTGGGGCTCAGCGACTTCTCAAATTTAAGGGTTTGCTCAGCCCCATCCTATTTTATTCCACAATCAATACTTTGAAAATGTAAAGTCATGTTACATCTTTGCATAATTTTTTTTTTGGGGGGGGGTGGGGGGGGGGAGAAAATTGGCGGCTTTTAACATAACAAGCAAAGTGTATGTGATACCATGAAAGCTCTTGTCCTCTGCATTTATAGATGCTGTTGAATTGCATTTTTTGGTAATTTTTCCCCCCTGTAGGCTTCAATGCAGAGTTTGAATGAATGTATCCAAAAAATGTAATTATGTTTTTAAGCGCAGAATCCCAACTTTTCTGCACTAAAAAAAAAAACACATTAAAAAACATTATGTAAAACCTGCAGCAGAAACAAAACAAAAATGCAATAATCTGAGCAGATTGCTATTGTGTATTTTAATAAAAACACCTTTAGAAAAAGAAAAGCTGCGTTTTCACACATGGGAACACAGTCTAAGGGCCTTTGATGTAGTTTTACCGCAAAGCAATGCAATTAGCAAATTGATTGCTAATGGCCACAGAAATTGGCAAATAAACAGATTTACAAGCAAAATTGTGCAGTCATTACCAATCAATTTGAAAACTGCGCTGATCTATAACAAAACCACAGACAATATGGTTACAAAAAGATCCAATACAGACAAGATGCTAACACATTTCATACTCCTAGAACGAGGGAAGAATGGAGGAGGAATAAATGCGCACGGCCGCCGAGGCGCAGGGGTTACAGGGCATCACAAGTCAATTACTAACTAAAAGCACAACTGCAGATGCAAATAAAGAGGGCTATAAAGTGTCTACAAAACCCAAAACGTGAAACAAGCCACGTTATTGTGAAATATGGAAGGACAAGCAATGACCGTGAATTAAAAAAAACAACAAAGAACGCGTGGTACAGGTACATGCTACAGCCGTATCTGGCTCTGACTGCTGTTTTAATAATCAAATTTGATGATGTCTTAAAGAGGAATTTTACTTTAAACAAACTTTTCATAAATCAGTAGTAAGAGCGAATATATCTTAGAAGAGAAATCTGATTCTTTCCCCACGGATGCTTGTGCACCTTTTTCTACCACACTTTTCCCTTCCACTCAACTTTCCACTAATATGCTTGGATACAGCACTCTGAACAGCCAGCTTCTTTAGCATGACCTTTTGTGGCTTACCCTCCTTGTGGAGTGTGTCAATGACTGCCTTTTGAACATCTGTCAAGTCAGCAATCTTCCCCATGATTGTGTAGCCTACTGAACCAGACTAAGGGACCATTTAAAACGCTTCGGAAGCCTGTTGTAGGTGTTTTGTGGTAATTATTCTAATTTTCTGAGATAATGACTTTTTGGTTTTCATTGGCTGTAAGCCATAATCATCAACATTAACAGAAATAAACACGTGAAATAGATCACTCTGTGTGTAATGACTCTATATAATATATAATAAACATGTGAAATAGATCCCTCTGTGTGTAATGACTCTGTATAATAAACAAATGAAATAGATCCATCTGTGTGTAATGACTGTGTATAATAAACAAATGAAATAGATCCATCTGTGTGTAATGACTCTATATAATATATAGGAATAGATCCCTCTGTTTGTATTGACTATATAATATATAGGAATAGATCCCTCTGTGTGTAATGACTATATAATATACAGTCATATGAAAAAGTTTGGACACCCCTATTAGTGTTAACCTTTTTTCTTTATAACAATTTGGGTTTTTGCTATTTCAGTTTCATATATCTAATAACTGATGGACTGAGTAATATTTCTGGATTGAAATGAGGTTTATTGTACTAACAGAAAATGTGCAATCCGCATTTAAACAAAATTTGACCGGTGCAAAAGTATGGGCACCCTTATCAATTTCTTCATTTGAACACTCCTAACTACTTTTTACTGACTTACTAAAGCACTAAATTAGTTTTGTAACCTCATTGAGCTTTGCACTTCATAGGCCGGTGTATCCAATCATGAGAAAAGCTATTTAAGGTGGCCACTTCCAAGTTGTTCTCCTATTTGAATCGCCTATGAAGAGTGGCATCATGGGCTCCTCAAAACAACTTTCAAATGATCTGAAAACCAAGATTATTCAACATAGTTGTTCAGGAGAAGGATACAAAAATTTGACCGGTGCAAAAGTATGGGCACCTCAACATAAAAGTGACATTAATATTTTGTAGATCCTCCTTTTGCAAAAATAACAGCATCTAGTCGCTTCCAGTAGCTTTTAATGAGTTCCTGGATCCTGGATGAAGGTATATTTGACCATTCCTGTTTACAAAACAATTCCAGTTCAGTTAAGTTGATGGTCGCCGAGCATGGACAGCCGCTTCACATCATCCCACAGATGTTCAATGATATTCAGGTCTGGGGACTGGGATGACCATTCCAGAACATTGTAATTGTTCCTCTGCATGAATGCCTGAGTAGATTTGGAGCGGTGTTTTGGATCATTGTCTTGCTGAAATATCCATCCCCTGCGTAACTTCAACTTCGTCACTGATTCTTGCACATTATTGTCAAGAATCTGCTGATACTGAGTTGAATCCATGCGACCCTCAACTTTAACAAGATTCCCAGTGGCGGCATTGGCCACACAGCCCCAAAGCATGATGGAACTTCCACCAAATTTTACTGTGGGTAGCAAGTGCTTTTCTTGGAATACCGTGGTTTTTTTGCCTCCATGCATAACGCCTTTTTGTATGACCAAACAACTCAATCTTTGTTTCATCAGTCCACAGGACCTTCTTCCAAAATGTAACTGGCTTGTCCAAATGTGCTTTTGCATACCTCAGGCGACTCTGTTTATGGCGTGCTTGCAGAAACGGCTTCTTTCGCATCACTCTCCCATACAGCTTCTCCTTGTGCAACGTGCGCTGTATTGTTGACCGATGCACGGTGACACCATCTGCAGCAAGATGATGCTGCAGGTCTTTGGAGGTGGTCTGTGGATTGTCCTTGACTGTTCTCACCATTCATCTTCTCTGCCTTTCTGATATTTTTCTTGGCCTGCCACTTCTGGGCTTAACAAGAACTGTACCTGTGTTCTTCCATTTCCTTACTATGTTCCTCCCAGTGGAAACTGACAGTTTAAATCTGTGAGACAACTTTTTGTATCCTTCTCCTGAACAACTATGTTGAATAATCTTGGTTTTCAGATCATTTGAAAGTTGTTTTGAGGAGCCCATGATGCCACTCTTCATAGGCGATTCAAATAGGAGAACAACTTGGAAGTGGCCACCTTAAATAGCTTTTCTCATGATTGGATACACCTGCCTATGAAGTGCAAAGCTCAATGAGGTTACAAAACTAATTTAGTGCTTTAGTAAGTCAGTAAAAAGTAGTTAGGAGTGTTCAAATCAAGAAATTGATAAGGGTGCCCATACTTTTGCACCGGTCAAATTTTGTTTAAATGCGGATTGCACATTTTCTGTTAGTACAATAAACCTCATTTCAATCCAGAAATATTACTCAGTCCATCAGTTATTAGATATATGAAACTGAAATAGCAAAAACCCAAATTGTTATAAAGAAAAAAGGTTAACATTAATAGGGGTGCCCAAACTTTTTCATATGACTGTATAGGAATAGATCCCTCTGTGTGTAATGACTATATAATATACTAGCTGTACTCCCCAGCTTCGCCCGGGTTAATAACTGTTGTTAACAAAATAGAATGTATTAACAAAAAATTATTCTGCACACAGAAACCACAAAACAAATAGATAGAAATGTAATTATTAAAAGGCAAAAACTAAGCTAATAGAAACATTTCACAACATATATTTCAACACCACAGATATTCCACACAGATTTAACTAAATTGGCCAAGTAATGTGCCCCGTCTGTCTCTGTCCCCGTCTGTCTCTTTCCCCATCTGTTTCTTTCCCAGGTCTGTCTCTTTCCCAGGTCTGTCTCCCCATCTCTTTGTCTGTGTCTTTTCCTGTCTGTCTCTTTCCCTGTCTGCCTGTCTCTGTCTGTCTCTTTCCTTGTCTGTCTCTATTTCTCTGTCTCTTTCCCCGTCTTTCTCTATCAAGGTCTGTGTCTTTCCCCATCTATCTTTGTCTGTCTCTCTGGCTGTCTCCTCCTTCCCTGTCTGCCTGTCTCTGTCCCTATCCCTGTGTGCATGTCTGTGTCTCTTTCCCCATCTATCTCTTTCCAGGTCTGTCTCTTTCCTGTCTCTCTCTCTGTCTGTCTCTCTCTATCAGTCTCCGCACCGACATCTTATTACCTCACATATAAGCTTCTTATACTATGAATGTCTTTTGTTCCTATAGCAACCAATCACAGCTCCTACTAATAACTTGTAGTTCCAGGCTCCATTTACTTTAAAGGAGGCATGTTTTTTTGAGCGTAACTGTAAAACGCGGGGGTTAAATTTTCCTGGCAAAAAATAGTCTACGATGTTCCCTGGGTCACATGAGGTGTCTGTGCAAAATTTCGTGATTGTAAATGCGACGTTGCGGATACACTTTTCGTTTCACTTTTTCCCCATTATGTAGATAGGGGCAAAATTGATTGGTAAATTGGAACGTGCGGGGTTAAAGTTTCGCCTCACAACATAGCCTATGATGCTCTCGGGGTCCAGACGTGTGAGTGTGCAAAATTTTGTGGCTGTAGCTGCGACGGTGCAGATGCCAATTCCGGACACACACACACACACACATTCAGCTTTATATATTAGATAGGAATAGATCCCGCTGTGTGTAATGACTCTATATAAAATGTTTCCCTTTTTGTATTGAATAACTGAAATAATTAACTTTTTGATGATATTCTAATTTATTGAGATGCAGTTGTGTGTGTCAAACTCTTTTTTTATATTCTCTCTCATATTATATGACATAAAATTATGATTATTGAGTGTACAAACTCTGGGATCCCCCACCAATTCATAACATTTCTATCACTTTAAGGGGTAATTTGCACACTGCGACATCGCAAGCCGATGCTGCGATGCAGAGTGCGATAGTCCCTGCCCCCGTCGCAGCTGCGATATCTTGTGATTTGAAAAAATGTGTATGAACCACACACAAAGGAGTACTGTTTCCATAAAATATAACAATCTTTATTGAGATTCAAAAAGACATACATATATGCATTAAAATATCATTATTCATCAATAAACAAGATGTTTAGAGGTATAAGGAGGACTTCTTACCAGCAATCACCCCCCACATAAGTGTGTGTGTGGATCCTAATCAATAAATGTAGTTGCAAACATGCATAATCTATACTGGCAGCAATAACAAAATATCTGCTTCAGTAACAAAAGTGTCGTCCCTAGTGGACCAGATCTAGTCAGAAAACTGCTGCACATATATATATAGAAAAATAAAGCCTAAAGACTGTCCAAGGGTAATCGCCCAACTCTGTATAGATATCAAAGAAGAATCAGCAGCAGCAGCAGCCTGCTGAGGAAGCGAGAGCGATACGCGTTCAGGACTGGGAGCTGCTTGTCTTCCCCCCACAGTTTGGATCTTTTGCCTTTTCTCTGTCCTTTATATGGGTAAGCCTTGATACATTCACAAATTCTTCTTTGATATTTATACAGAGTTGGGCGATTACCCTTGGACAGTCTTTAGGCTTTATTTTTCTATATATATGTGCAGCAGTTTTCTGACTAGATCTGGTCCACTAGGGACGACACTTTTGTTACTGAAGCAGATATTTTGTTATTGCTGCCAGTATAGATTATGCATGTTTGCAACTACATTTATTGATTAGGATCCACACACACACTTATGTGGGGGGTGATTGCTGGTAAGAAGTCCTCCTTATACCTCTAAACATCTTGTTTATTGATGAATAATGATATTTTAATGCATATATGTATGTCTTTTTGAATCTCAATAAAGATTGTTATATTTTATGGAAACAGTACTCCTTTGTGTGTGGTTCATACACATTTTTTCAAATTGTATAGATGGAGTTTTTCCGGATAATTAATCCAATATTTGGGGAATCACTTTAAAATATATTCTTGGGTTATATAATGTACCTACCGAATTTTTCCCTCTGGTCTTTGATCGTGTTTATATGATATCTTGTGATTGCTGCCGTAGCGAACATTATCGCTACGCCAGCTTCACATGCCATTACCTGCCCTGCGACGTCGCTCTGGCCGGTGATCCGCCTCCTTCCTAAGGGGACGGGTCGTGCGGCATCACAGCGACGTCACACGGCAGGCGGCCAATAGCAGCGGAGGGGCGGAGATGAGCAGGATGTAAACATCCCGCCCACCTCCTTCCTTCCGCATTGGCGGCCGGGACGCAGGTAGGAGATGTTCCTCGCTCCTGCGACTTCACACACAGCGATGTGTGCAGCTGCAGGAACGAGGAACAACATCGGACCATCGCAGCAAGGTAATTATGGTTTTCACCGACGCTACACCGATACAATTACAACGCTTTTGCGCTCATTAATCGTATCATCTAGGATTTACACACTACGATGTCGAGAGCGACGCCGGAAGTGCGTCACTTTCGACATGACCCCACAGACATCGCACCTGCGATGTCATAGTGTGCAAAGTGCCCCTAACTGTTCTCCTGCACAATCGCCTCCTCCACTCATTATACAACAAACGGACACTCCGCTCCATGTAAACGAGTATCAGTAAAGAAGTGGTAGTAGTTGACTAGCCCCTTCATTCTTAAAAGCGGTAGGAGTCACAGAAGACCCTCGATATGTCAGGCAAAGGCATGGTGCCACCTATACAATTTTATCACAAATGCAAAAGAAAAAAAAAAGCTATTAAAAGTTTGCCCATCAATATAAAAGTATAAGAAGACATCGGGGGTTAGTCAATTATAAAACTAGATAAGGGAATATTCTCTTCAGCCCTTGCGTCATTTTGGATCACATATTAAAAAAAAAAAAAAAAGCTGCACTGTAATGGTAATGAAAAAAAAAAAAATAAAACCTAATGCCTGACATTCTTTTTAGGATACCAATAAAAGATAATGTTACTAGTAAAAGGTAAAGCCAGCTTCCATTATATCTCATCCCTGCTCCGCTCTCGCTGTCCTAGCTTTCGGTAAAGGGGCTGACCACTGTGGAAGCAATGACCCTGTGGACAATGACACAGGACAATAAATAAAAAAACCCAAGTAGGGTTTTACAGCTTCATTAAAGCAGAGGCCAAAATATTCTTTAATCCTACTAATGTCATAATCTTACTTTACCAAGGTGAATGCCAAGACAATTAATCAAAAAATGATCTATATAATATATGCCCTCAAAATAACACAGCTATTAATGTCAAAACCACTGGCAAAAAGTGAGTACACCCTTAAAAGAAAATAGCCAAATTGTGCCCAATTAGTCATTTTCCCTCCCCAATGTCCTGTGACTCATTAGTTACAAGGTGTCAGGTGTAAATGGGGATCAGGGGTGTTACATTTGGTGTTATCGCTCACACACTCTCTCATACTGGTCACTGGAAGCTCAACATGGCTCCTCATGGCAAAGAATTCTTTGAGGATCTGAAAATAAGAATTGTTACTCTACATAAAGATGGCCGAGGCTATAAGAAGATTGCCAACATTTTGAACCTGAGCTGCAGCACGGTGGCGAAGACCATACAGCAGTTTAACAAGTTAGGATCCACTCAGAACAGGCCTTGCCATGGTCAACAAGAGGAGCTGAGAGCACGTGCTCAGAGTTATATCCAGAGGTCATCTTTTCAGAATAGACTTATGAGTGCTACCAGCATTGCTGCAGAGGTTACAGGGGTGGGGTGCTTGCCTGTCAGTGCACATACCATACGCCACACATCATTACATTGCTCTGCATGGCTGTCGTCCAAGAAGGAAGCCTCTTCTAAAGATGATGCACAAGAAAGCATGCAAACAGTTTGCTGAAGACAAGCAGACTAAGGATATGGATTATTGGAACAATGTTCTGTGCTCTGATGAGACAAGATAAACTTATTCGGTTCAGATGGTGTCAAGTGTATGGTGTAAACAAGGTGAGAAGTACCAAGACAAGTGTGTCCTGCCTACAGTCAAGCATGGTGGTAGAGGGTCATGGTTTGGGGCTGCATGAGTGCTGCTGGCTGTGGGGGGCTACAGTGTATTGAGGGAACCATGAATGTCAAAATGTACTGTGACATACTGAAGCAGAGCAGGATCCCTTCCTTTCATTTTCTAACTTGATAAAGACCCCAAATACCTCCAAGACCATCACTGCCTCGCTAAATAAACTGAGGGTAAAGGTGCTGGACTGGTCGAGCGTCTCCAGACCTAAACCCTATGAAGCATCTGTTGGGCCTCCTCAAACAGAAGGTGGAGGAGTGCAAGGTCTATAACACCCATTAGCTCCAGGATGTCATCAATGAGGCTGGAAGAAGATCCAGCGGGTCCTGTGAAGCTCTAGTGACCTCCAAGCCAAATATAGTTAAGGCAGTGTTTGAAAATAATGGTGGCTACACAAGTTATTTACACTTTGGGCACAATTTGGCCATTTTAGGAGTGTACTCCCTTTTGTTGCCACCGGTTTAGACTTTAATGGATGTGTGATGAGTTATTTAGAGGGCACCAATTTCACACTTATACAAGCTGCACACTGACTCAATACCTTGCATCAATGCGCTATACCCTCAGTGTTGTCCCATGAAAAGATATAATAAAAGGGGTGTATTCACTTTTGTAATAAACTGTATCTTCTATATATCTGTATCATAATAATCTATTTAATATCCATTTCACTATCTCCATCCTAATATTTCTTATTACAATCTCTGCCATCTAAAATGTGATCTCTAAATAATGACGAACATTAATCATCGAGGGGGGATCTCAGACTTCATCGGTGTTTTGGATTTTTATGTACGATGATTGTCAAAAAAAAAAGCATCCCCAAACGATCTTTTGAACAAAAACTAATACTGCTGGATGGAAAGAATGATTGTTCATTTTACCAATTCAGTTGCCGATTGTAAAGTGCAATCAAAATCAGTTGATTGAGTCGACTTTTATCTGATGTATATGGGGCCTTATCTGATGAATATGGGACCTTATCGGATGTCTATGGGGCCTTATCGGATGTCTATGGGGCCTTATCGGATGTCTATGGGGCCTTATCTGATGTCTATGGGGCCTTATCTGATGTCTATGGGGCCTTATCTGATGTCTATGGGGCCTTATCTGATGTATATGGGACCTTATCTGATGTATATGGGGCCTTATCTTATGTCTATGGGGCCTTATCTGATGTATATGGGGCCTTATCTGATGAATATGGGGCCTTATCGGATGTCTATGGGGTCTTATCTGATGTCTATGGGGCCTTATCTGATGTCTATGGGGCCTTATCTGATGTCTATGGGGCCTTATCTGATGTCTATGGGGCCTTATCTGATGTCTATGAGGCCTTATCTGATGTCTATGGGGCCTTATCTGATGTCTATGGGGCCTTATCTGATGTCTATGGGGCCTTATCTGATGTATATGGGACCTTATCTGATGTATATGGGGCCTTATCTTATGTCTATGGGGCCTTATCTGATGTATATGGGGCCTTATCTGATGTATACGGGGCCTTATCTGATGTATACGGGGCCTTATCTGATGTATATGGGGCCTTATCTGATGTAAATGGGTCATTATCTGATGTATATGGGGCCTTATCTGATGTGTATGGGGCCTTATCTGATGTATATGGGGCCTTATCTGATGTATATGAGGCCTTATCTGATGTATATGAGGCCTTATCTGATGTATATGAGGCCTTATCTGATGTATACGAGGCCTTATCTGATGTATACGGGGCCTTATCTGATGTATACAGGGCCTTATCTGATGTATACGGGACCTTATCTGATGTATATGGGCCTTATCTGATGTATATGGATTTTATCTGATGTATATGGGCCTTATCTGATGTATATGGGACCTTATCTGATGTATATGGGTCTTATCTGATGTATATGGGGCCATATCTATTTCACATTTATCTCTCTACCTGTCTCTATTCCTGTATATTTTTATTTCATATCCATCAATCTGTGTATGTATCTATGGTGCGTGTGCCAAAATTAATTAGTTGGTTTTGGCCCTAAACTAATTGGCCTATATGTGCATAAGCCATGGGCAGCAGTTATGTGTTTTGCTGTCATGAGATATATGTACCAAAAGCTGCACTGCTTAAATAAACACAGAAGAGTGTGACAAGAGTGTAAAAGGTCCTGGCGCTATCATAAATTTCTGAGAAGGAAACACTTTGTGTTTGCGAGTTATTCTCCACAATAAACCTGACCCGCTATTTAGCCAAATTAACTGGCCACTCAGAGTGGCTGCCCTCTAACCCTATGCACATTACATCAACCAAGAGCGTGCGTGGTGGAATCACCGGGAGGCAAGAGGCTGATCTAAATCTGTACAAGAATAACTATAGGCAAAATAAAAAAAAAAGAAAATGACCATTATTAGTTATTTGTAATTATAGCACATTCTGACATAAAATGTAGATGTATAATTTATTAATTCATAAGACGAGTTTATTCTGCTTTTACACCAGGGTTGACGCTGGGTCAACTTTTTTAGATGTTCCACTGTGGATATTTTCTTGAAAATTTTACTGTGAATCTTCAAAAATCTGCAACAAAATATGTACGTATGAAATGCGTATTTGTTCTACATTTTGATGCAGATTTGCAGCAATTTTTACCCTTTGCATTAACCTAGGCACACTATGGGTCATAAAGAAAAGCAGTATTTGAAATTAAAGGAAAAGTACAGTAGATGTCAAAACACAACCAGTCAGATTATACAGAGGGTGAAAGAAGTATTGACCAGGTCTCCAATTTGTATTGACATCAATTTCTCACCAGATGTCAGTAACAACCCATCCAATTCACACAGACATTAAAATCAAGTCATAGATGTCCATAATTGAAGTTGTAACAATGAGAAATGACACAGGGAAAGTAATGAAAAAATTAAAAAAAAAGTGTAAAAAGGCCATGAAAAGTCATGACACCAGATGAAATCTATAAGCAATTAGAAAACAATCCAGCTGGTTCAATGGAAGGCCTATGAAAAGGTGTCACACAAGAAACATCTGATGATGGGTAAAACCAATGAGCTGTTTCAAGACCTTTGCAACTTTATTGTTGGAAAACATACTGATGACATTGGTTACAGAATTTCTAAATTACTGAAGGATCCAGTGAGCAGTGTTGGGTCCATAACCAGGAAGCGGAACATTATCTCACCATAAATGGCGACGCCCAGGTGCTCCCTGCAAGATTTCAGACAGAGGAGTTAGAAAAATTCATCAGAAGATTGACAAAGAGCTCTCTTCTGGAGAGCTACAGAAAGACCTGGAATCAGGAGATACAATTGTTTCTACGTAATGCACTCGCTTGTATATACACCCACCATGCAAGACTCCATTGCTAAACAAAAAGCAGGTTCAAGAGTGTTTAAAGAATATTTTCTGGTCAGATGAGACCAAAATTGAACTAAATAAGGGACTGGTTTACCTATTGAAATGAACCGGTCACCATGCCCCCATTTACAGACAGCACTTATCAATAGTCAGAAAAATTAAGCTTTTAGGACCAATAACTGGAGTTTCTATCTAGAGATAGACAGAAGAGTAGTCAGGAAAGTCGGGGTCTGGTAACAGGAGGATACGTATGAGCACAGGGAGCAAACAGAGGCATAATCAGTTCACAATCTGAGGGGCAGAAATCCAGGAGAGCACGTAATAAGTTCAGGGAGAAAACAGAGACGTGATCAGGTAACGGTCCAAGGTCAAAAGACAGGAGGTCACGACAGGAACTGGGAGAGGGCAGAGGGGAGTCAAATAACAATCTGGGGTCAGAGAACAAAGATCAGAACACATGCAGAGACACAAGCCAACAGCACAACTATAGAACCAGAAAATACAACCAGCAAGGTTCTTGGTGAGCATGTTCAGTAAAGAAGCAGAGCAATTACCAGGAAGGTAGAACACCTGAGTAATCAGCACCAACATGGAATCCTGCGCTGTCGATCAAGCTGCTAGCTCAGTAACTCAAGAAAGTGCAGCAGCGCATCTCCAAAAGCAAGATACTTTGCACAGATGAATCATGTCACTGCCAAGTCTGTAATCCAGGAAAATGCAGAAAAGCATCTGCTAGTCTGCAAGATGCTCTGCACAGAGAAATCGTGGCACAAATAAGCTGAATTTATTTGTGCAGCAAATTCAGTGAAAAATAAAGATGTTTTGGTCTAGTGTCTGACGTTCATCTGTTTCACATGCTGCCTTGAGAGGAACTGGCTGCATTGGTGGTGTGAGGATGACAGCGGTGTCCGACGCTGCTGTGGCATCACTTGCACCCACCTGCGAGTGCCCGGCTTTATTACTTATCTTATGGACTTGCACCCTTCCAGTGCACCCCGGACCTATGCCAGAAGTGCCAGGATATTTCATATTCAGACTTCGGACTATGACTGCAGACTGCCGAATCGGGACATTGTGCAGTCCGGTACTCCCGATGCGAGCAGGCGGTCATTCAACGGTTTTCTCCTAGTAGAAGTTAATTGTGATACATGCGGTCTCGTGACTGCCCGCTCCCACTAAGAATACCGGGGAATAGTGACAGCATGCGCATTATGTGGCTTCAGACTTTTACTTAAAGGACAGGCAATCTCTTTACTTTTTTCAACATCTTAAAATGCTTTATGATAAAATGTTTGTCAATCCCCTGCTGCTTCTGTCACCCCTTGTTTGATCACAACATGTTGGCCTCTGGTGATGATGTTTCGACTTGGGCATAAGACCTTCTTCAGGCTGCAGTTATGACCTCAATAAATGGCAACAGTGGGCACATGGCCATATCAAAACATTGGTGACCATTGACCAGGAGAAGGTGCGCCGTGGTGGATTGATAAGGAGGTTATTACTTAGTATGTTATTTTAAAACATTCTAAACAATAAAAAATAAAAACTCAAAAGGGATGTAACTTCTATTTCATGGAAGGTAAGCAAGAATACAATGTAAGCTGCATTTAGAAGTTTCCTACACTTAGAATCCTCTTTACCTTTTGACGTTATAGTAATATGTAAGCTCATAAAATAAATAAAATAATGATTTGTATAAGGGAGGGGGAACCCACCGGACATCGCAAGCAGACTATCTACATAAAATACAAAAGTCCTATTGAACTAACGCTGGAGGTTACAAGTCTCAGTCATTAGCTACTTATAGAATGGACTCCGCTGCCGTAAAAGTAGTACAAAATGATGGGAGTGATGCTATGTGAATATTACCAGAGACACGCCGGTCATAGTTATCTGACAGAGCCGGTAAAGTACAGAAAGATTTTACAGGCACTCAATCCTGCAGGAAAAAAAAAAGCCGACAATACAGCAAGAAGGGGTCAGAGCTGAAACATTCAACTGAGCAGAAACGAGATTCACTTACTACACAATTAATGGAAGATACTCTCATCAAATGAGGAACAAATCATAAAATTAGGGAGATGGAAATTAAGCACAGACAAATGATTCAGGTACAGTGGAGATTTATGGAGAAGGTTGTGTTATAGCTAATGATTTCTGCTAATGATCCTCCAAAGTATGAAGTGGCACCGAGCCCACATCTGGAGGGACACCGCTCGGCCCGCTTCAGATGAAGGACATTGTTCAGGAAGGGACAAAAAAAGAAGAATTAAAATATTTTGAGAAATAAATAAAAAATCATTGATATTACATACGACCATTTGGACAAGATACACTATCTACAGTGTGTAAAACCGTATAAGCATGTTGAGTTTAGCAGCACATCTATACGTGGTCATTACAAGGTTGGAATAACTAAAATCAATGCTTCAATGGCCGACACATAGCCACTGCATTAACTCATTATTGTGCAATAAATCACTTCAGCTCCTCGTTTCTCTGGACAGAAGCCCTAGATGAAGCTTAAGTGAGGCGAAACACAAGGTTGGCCAGATTACCATACCTCGAGTTTCTTTTTTTTCTTATAAGAAAATCTCTTTTGCATTTTACCTTTACGATTATATGGAATACACTCTTTCGGCTTTGTTAAACTTATTACTATACTGAACTATATTCAAACCTTCTATATTCCTCTGCTGAACTATATTCAAACCTTCTATATTCCTCTGCTGAACTATATTCAAACCTTCTATATTCCTCAAATGCTGTGATCTGAAATACAATATCAGATCCAAGAGGGGAGTGCATGAATCAGCTCTTGCTTTTAGGAAGTGGTGTTGAGTAGAGACGAGTGGACCTGTTGAAGTTCAGGATTGCCGGGTTCAGCTGGACTTTATCTAAAGTTCAGTTCGGGACCCAAACTTGACCTGAACCCCATTGGAAGTCACTGATTTGGCAGTTCAGGTCTCCACCAACATACAGTCAGCCATAAACAGATCACTTCCGGGGGAGGATGGGATTTATTTTATTTTTTGGTGCACACTAAATCCGATAACACTGATTTTAACCCCCCCCCCACCCTCCCTGTCGTGAGCCATTCAAACAATGCAAATACTGTGTGATGATTATAGGCTGTAGTACAGATTTACAACCTTGTCTCATTAGCATCAAGTTAGAATAGACACAAAATCTGGATCCTCTCAATAGCTATACATGCATAACCGCCTGTGTATCTATCTTTTTGTGCACTAAGTATCTACATTTTATGAGCATACTCTACAGGCAGCACTGCAGTTTACAATTTATAAATTCAATGTTTGCATATGCACTACTAACAAAAAGTTAAGAGATATTTTGGGTGTAATTTATATAACAGGTAAAAAGTTCACCCTACAGTGATATTTTATCATGAAAGTCGGGTATTGAAGTAGAAGCAGCGATAGGAATGTCCTCATCTCAAACAATTTATTGAAACAAAAGCCAACAACAGTGTTTGGTATAACCCCCCCCCCTAAAAAAAAGTCAGCGTCTCAATAACTTTTCAGGTGGCCTTGAGCATAACTCATAGCCGACAACGAAGCCTTCTGCTGGTCATCAGTGGAGTTATTGTCTGCGGAGGAATGGCATCACACTCTGCTTGAAGGGCGGCCCTCAGGTCATTGTGGGTCTGGGGTACAGAGTTACGGCCTCTACACTGCGACTCAGCTGATCCCAAAGGATTTCTATGGGACTCAGGTTTAAAGAAAGTGCAGCCGCTACATTTGACTTTCCCCAGTCTCAATCAGCCGTTCCCTAATGATGTGACCTCGATGAGCTGCAGCATTGTCCTCCATGAAGATGACATGAGGCCGGTGTTGTTCATGCAGAGGCACGACGACTGGATTAATGATGTTATTCCAGTAGTAGGGGCTGTCACTGTACCAGTCCCACAGTGTAGGGCCATTTTGTACTGACCACACACCGGCCCACAGTGTAACAACGCCACTACCAAAGAATTGTCTGGTGACAAAAGTGGCTGAAAAACAGCGCTCTCCTTGATGTCTCCAACATCATCATTTCTGCTCAGGGTGAATCAACTTACATCATTGATCGCAATGAGGCCACTAGTTCCTCCTCCAGTATAGACAACGCTTGTGTCTGGTGGTGCAGTCAGGTAACTCTTGCAGGTCGTCTAGCATGAAGACCATGTTGAAGTAAACGGTTTCGAATGATCTGACATGCCATTTGAGTGCCTCTCGCCTCCCTTAAATGTGACTGTAGTTGTGTGGCATTCATCATCCGATTCCACAGGGCATTGTTCACAATTAAGTGGTCTCAGTGTGGGATGTGGCCAAAGGACATCCATTTCTTTGGCTCTCTGTGACTCCTCCAGTCTCTCCCTGTTGGTGATACTCTGTGACTCTTCCTATCTCTTTGTGTCTCTGTACAACCTGCTGGTGACACTCTGTGACTCTTTAAGCTCAGTGGCCACTTCTGT
This sequence comes from Anomaloglossus baeobatrachus, assembly GCF_048569485.1. Lineage (NCBI taxonomy): Eukaryota > Metazoa > Chordata > Amphibia > Anura > Aromobatidae > Anomaloglossus > Anomaloglossus baeobatrachus. The sequence goes on along the minus strand of NC_134363.1, from coordinate 182,712,781 downwards.
CTGAGAACATCCGGCTTGATGCCTCACAATGGCACGGTTCTGCTGATCAATTGTTGGGTGTCGTCTTGGTCTTATGATGTAAAAATGTAAATAGCATGATGAGGAGGACTGTTCAATACCAATTCTAATTGAATCCTGAAATGTATTGGGTGATTCATGGATCAAACATCTATTTGAATTTTGCCATTAAGCTCCTTCTTAGAGAACAGCAACTTGTGCAAAAAGTCCTGAAACATTGAACAGTTAGACATGAGCATCCAAATGATTAGAGAAGGTCACATTACGTTCACCTGAAAAGGTCAGAGGGCATTTTAGGATCATCCTCAAATTTCACCCGGTAGCCAAATATCCCTAACTTTTCCTGATTAGTGTATGTTGGCATACACAGTGTGCTGTACTTTTTGGTGTGTATATATTGCAGTCTCTGCAGTTTGCACCTGGTCACATTTGCTTTATTTTGTTCAGAAGTGCTGGTCAGATTTTTTTTTTTTGCAGCATATATTTGGAGATGGTGACTGCGTCAATTCTTAATTAGAACTGGATACTGCCTGCCCTTTGAATTTCTAGGCCTTGGGCCAGTAGAGGTAAGACTGATAGGATTAGGGTACCACCAAGAAAAGACACGCCTTGTCCTGGCTTATGGGATCTCCCTAATTTGAAAGCTAAGTACCTCACTTTTATAATTACCATCTATATATCAGTGTTGCAGTTTAAATTCCATACATTCAGTGTTAACATATATTGTCACAGTATGGTGCGCACTCTCGGGTATGTATATATCCATCAATACACATACACAAAGAGGGAACACATAATACATGATTTGATGTCTAGAATATATACACAACATAATCATGCCTTAATGACCGTTATAAGATGCAAAACAAAGAACGAAAATCTGGAATGTTTTTGCCTGAAAACCATTTTATAGCGGTCACGCCATTCATTAGGTCTATTTGGAACGGATTAGATGAATACATCTAATTTTTTTTCCATTTTCTTTTGTTACAATGTTATTCTTATTAACAAAAAGTAAATCACATACTTTTAACAAAATAAAAATTGAAATGTTAAAAGTACAAGTTTTTTGTGGTTTGTTTGTTTTTTTTACACAAAATAAGTATGACAATGAATGAATAAACTCTGAATTTCCTCATATTTTTTTCTTTCATAATCGTCTACATATTTGTGCTACACAATACATATATTTGGGTCTGCTAAGCACAAGTTAATGAGCTCTGTTACAGGGAATTATTTTCTAAATAAAGAAATAATTAGTTTGGAGAATACCATGTAAAATCAGAAAAGATTACTTTCCGTTTCATTTATAAAAAACCTTCCACAAGCTAAAGTGATTACCAGCTATTGACTACGTGATTAATGGCGGCAGAGGTAACAATAATCAAAACGGTGATAATAATAGTCATCACGCTGAGGCACGTTCGCACCTTTGCTCTTCTGCTCGGAACAAAAGCATTGACTTTCTTAAAAGAGATCATATTAAAATCTAGAGAATAAATGCCCTTGATTCATTCATTTTACACATCAGTGGAAATTTCCCATTACCATTGTCTGTAACTAATATTTGTATAAACATCTCATTCTGATGTCAGAACCGGGTGATTATACAGAGATCCTTTCACAGATCTACGGAAAAATTGTCTTAAGAACACAGATTGCGATGAATGACATGTTAAAATCTGACGGTGCGGCCGGCTGCCCTAAAGATGCCGATATTCCTGCCCGCCTGCCCCTACTTCCTGCTAATGCAAAGTAGAGTAGTAAAAAGCAGGGGACACATTAACATGTGACGCCAGGACGAGACTACATAGGGAATGTTACAAGTCTGCATTGGAGCTGCATACACGAAACGACAACAACATTTAAATTAAGATTAGTGATGAGCGAACTGTTCGGCGCTCGGTACGCGTAACAAGTATTTTGGTGTTTGGTACTGGTTTACAGAGTATAATGTTAGTCAATGGGGAACTTGAGTATTTTTCCAGGAGATTTTATGAAAAAAATGCTTGAGTTTATGTGGGCGGAGACCTGAACTGCCAATTAGTGACTTCCATTGGGGTTTGGTCCAAGTTCGAACCTGTTGAGGTACGTTTTTTAGCTGCACCTGCCGAACCGAACTTTCACGGGTTCGCTCATCTCTACTTCTAAACACCGAACAGATCGCTCATCACTAATCCAATAGGTGGCAATAGAGTTCGTCTCTTTCCTCCATGAAGAGACAATTTGAATATTTCCCAGAGGAGCATTGTAGCTATAAGACTCCTCTCACTGGCAGCCAGACTGGTTTGTCAGTCTCCGCAAGGATAAAAGTGTTCCCCTGAGACCACACTATAGCTTCTCGTACAGCCAGATCAGATCTCATACTTTGCACTGACAAGGGGCAATTATCATACAAAACACTATCTGCAAATTGAGGTTCTGATCTGGCATGAATCCTAAGTCATATGAAAAGGCTTGTCAAAGGGCCATTTTTGACTTTTAGGATTGCTACTTCCAATAGGTGGCATTAGAATTCATCTCCTTCCTCCTTGAAGAGACAATTTGAATATTTCCTAGAGGAGCATTGCAGCTATAAGACTCCTCACTGGCAGCCAGATTGGTTTGTCAGTCTACGCAAGGATAAAAGTGTTCCCCTTAGACCCCACTATAGCTTCTCATACAGCAAGATTAGATCTCATACTTTGCACTGACGAGGGACAAATCATCATACAAAACACTATCTGAAAATTGAGGTTCTGATCTGGCATAAATCCTAAGTCATATGAACAGGCTTGTCAAAGGGCCATTTTCGACTTTTAGGATTGCTACCTCCAATAGGTGACACTAGAGTTCCTCTCCTTCCTCCCTGAAGAGACAATTTGAACTCATCACTAATCGAGATTATTTGTGGGACAAATTTTAAATCTATTAGAGCAATAGCAATATATTTGCAATTCTTAAAATCGGATTCAGAGAAGATAGAACTCTTCATAATAAGAATATTCTAGAAAAAAAAAAGGTTTTCCCAAAATGAACTATTTTTAATTAACGAGGGATTAAAAATGAGCCCCCTCTCTACAAAGACAGATATATAAAGCAAGTTCCGTCCTGTGTGAATGAAATTAGATTATTTTTTCTATACACAGTTCTATGCGCTATTTGTCGAGAGCCGTACATGTCAATCCCAACTTAAAATCCCACAAGCCACTTAGAGCCGTGGCAGAAAATCAAGTCTTCATGTGCACTTATTCCAGGAATTGTGTTGGAGACAAGTATTGGAACTGCTGAGAGAGCAGGGTGGTTACGCTGATACGGGCATTCATTCTTTATAGATATCGTTAATTTCAGAAATGTTGCTCTGCCAAGCCAAAGAAATATGTGTTCACTCACCAGCTAAACCTAGCACATGTCCCTAAACCTCTGTACGTGCTAAGTGGTCTGTACGGAGCCGATACAAGGGGAAAATCATCAAAGACAAAAGGGAAAAAAAAAAAAGTTCTCCGAGACTCCCAATTACCTAATAGAAACACACATTGATTAAAAATTCATGGATATTACACTTGATATAATGCCAGGGTGGATATGTGCATGTGAGTGCAAATTTGATTCTGTCTTTTTTTTTTTTTTCTTCCTTCCTCAATATTTTTTTTTTTGCTTCCATAAAATAACAATGCAGGATAAAAGGCACAAAAGGAGAAAGTAAAGCCTCAAAGCATTAAGGTTATAGAACACAATATGCAATGTTTTTTATAAAATAAAAAGTTTGATATACACACAGATAAAATATATACACATATATTTCATTAGATACGCTGGTTCCGTTAGGTCATAAAGGTAATGGGTTTTTTTCATGTAGCAATGAGGGGAGATATGCAAGTTCTGCTTCTCCTGGAAAGACGTGAAGGGTTGTGTAGCGTTTCCATAAATTTACTTTCAAGGTCTTTTCCTATCCTCTCTCCTTGAAAGGAAAGTGAACTTGTCAACACCATCGGAGCTAAAACTGTAAAAGGAGTAAAATCTAATTTAATTATTGAAATTATACTTTACTGTAAAAAGTAAAAAAAAATAGAGAAACATTAACCAAACCTATTGCTAATGTAAAATGGTACTATAGACACACGAATATTTATAATAAATATATATATATATATATATATATATATACATACACACACACACATATATATATATTACACACACATATATCTATATATTATACACACACACCCATGTGCCCTGTTTAAAAAAAAAAAAAAAAGATATACATATTTCATTTTTTTTTTTTTAAACAGGGCGTGTGTGTTGGTATGTGTGTGATATATATATATATATATATATATGTACACACACACCTGTTTTAAAAAACAAATAAATTAAAAAAAAATATATATTTATATATGTTTTAACAGGGCACATGGGTGTGTATGTATACATGTGAGTGTATGTACTTATACATACATACATATATATATATGTATATATATATATATATTATATATTTTATTTTTTATTTTTTTTAAGCATTTGGTTTTTGTGGGGGATTTTTCATGGAAAGAAAATAGAACAAATATGTATACACACAAACTCACACACATATGCATCAGCGCATGTTCTGACAATAACCCCACGCTCCTCTCATGATTAGTGTATAGGGACGGGCACAGATTACACTACTTCCTGAGCTCATCTGCTTAAAATTGTTTCTGCCATCTTCATTGTCCAGCCGTGCAGTGGAATAGACTTATAAATAAAAGATAACATTACAGGGTTATAATGATGACATTCTGTATTAAGTGGTTACATTTTCGATGTTGCACATTCAACTGTTTTGATTGCTTTGTCTTTTAAGGATCGCACCGGAATTATCTCTTAACTCCCGAGTGGATTGTAGCAGCTGAATGATCAATGGTGGTGTAGTCTATCTGTTTGGAATATAAAAAGTATATACATATATAAAAGTATATATATATATAACAAAGTATATAAAAGTATAAAACAAAGTATATAAAAGTATATACAACAAAGTGTAGAACCAGTTTAATAGCTCCATTTGCCCTCCCCCCAAAAAAAGATAAATTCCTGCATAAAGAACACATTATGTCTTAAGAAGTGGTTAAAGGGGTACACAGACCAGTATACAGGCCGCAGCCCTGTGCATTGAGCTTGTATGGTGTCCTATACAGAGGGATTTTGTGTTCCACTGTATGATGCCCATTGCCCCTATGAGACCCTGTATGCTCCCCTGTTGTAACAGTTCATAGTGCAGCATGCCAGGATGTTGAAGGACAGTCCTACAAAGTGTGAAGGAAATAATCTGGCACTCTTCATCACATTCTTGATATGACACTTGCGCTGATAAAGGAGAAACAGCGGGAGAATTTAGGAGACTTCTGAATGCATCCGATAGAGACACGTAACGGACTTATACAACCTAATTAAAGTTGGAAACAAAGTAAACTTGTGTTCATTTTCTTGCAAAAATTATGAGGTCACTGATCTGTTATATTAGGAAATGAACCCCACAGAAAAGTATCATCCATAAAGCACGGCTGACGTCACCGCACAACGAGCTGCCAAATCCAAGAAGCAGATCTCTGCGCTTAGGACTATTTGTAAAGCAAACATGCCAGCCTGTGGGCTCTACCCAGGGGATTTGGATAATTGCAAGGGAGCTTCAAGCAGTGTTCCAGTCATAAAGTCGTTTGCAAACAATTTGAAAATTCTGTTTTGTGTTCAATCCCGTGCTGAATTCCCCAGAAGATAATAGAATAGAGAATCGCTTTCCTTTCAAAATCTGAAAATGGAAGGAGTTCAGCGCGAGTTACAAGTGCACATCAGAAGCTAAACAAACAGGTCCTGACAACGCGCAAGTTATCCTTGCACTGATTAATTGTTCTCTTTTGCTGCTACTCTCCCTGTGTTGTTAGCATAGAGCAGGTTTTTCCTTTTGGGCATCCAAACTCCAAGCAGAGCCCTGGCGCAGCTGTGACTGTTATTCCACTGCATCTAGGCAGCACTGTCTGGCAGTGACACCTACTGGGAAGGGGAATATCAGCGCAAGTCCCGGTTGTCCTAATACCCTACAGGATGTGGCAGGAAAAAAATGCCTTTTGCCAGACCTACAAATCCCCAATGTACCAATAAGGAGCTGTCCCTGGTACAATTCTCACAAAGGTCCCTTTGGACCCAAAGTGGTCACATCTCATTCTACAAAAATATTCAGACCCCCAGTAGAAACCGATTAGTTCCCTTGTGACAGCTGCTTCCTTCTCTTCTGGCACAGAAAGTGCAGCAGCAACAAGTAGGAAGACAAATGTTTACAATTGAGTGACATCACACAAAGACATAATTAGGAAAGGTCAATTTCAAAATGTGATGATTCTTATTCTACATAATATTACTAGGTTCAAGATTGTCCCATTCTCCCCATTCAAGACCAAGAAAATCTCTATTTTTCATACAGAGATCAAAAATTTGTTCTTGCTCTGATGTACTAATGATATTTACCCCATTTTTGTGATCGTCTGGGCCTAACTTTTGACACGTTTCTAAGCATAGATATCTATTATTTTGGAAATATAAAGATGTAAAGAGAGAAAAGAAAAACTGCGTGTTAGTTTTCTACATTTTTTTATGACCACAATGGAGCAATAACATTATAAAATTGTGCCCATCATTCCCATTTTTATGACAATCATTTTATAGTGCTTCTTTTAGATATTTCCATATATCTATCATATTAATATATACTGTATATATATTCCTCCTGGCTGCTATAGAGCTAGTAAGAGTCTGCTAGGACCCAGCAGCTCCTGCTTCCTCCCGCCATCTAATGATCACATTATCGCTGGGACCCGACAGGGGAGGGATATCAGTGCTTCCTAATTTGTATGTACACTGCTCCTTCAACGCTGTGTATATGACAATCAGGAAGGCAGAAATGGTATTAACCATCTCTGCCTTCTCTATGGGGAGTTCAGCTGTGCCTTACAGCCGGCTCCCCGCTGCGGTGGCCACATGATCATGTGCAGTTGCTTACTCTGCAATGACGTTTTAGAACAACCTGGATAGTTAAAATCTTTGGGTGGTTTGGAAGTAGTTAAAAGTCTATATAGAAAAACGTAGTTAAGGCTGAAAAACACAGTGGTACATTCACCTAACCACAAATAACTTCCCATGAAAGCATCGAATGCCAAATGGCTAGATGCATTATAAAAAAAAAAAAGACCAAATTCAGACATCCATGAAACATAGTCCGAGTATGTACCCCGATATCTGGACTAACCTCGGGCCTACTGCCCAAAACGCAGCACCCTCCCACACGCCTACAAAAATTGACACATTTAGATCAGGAGATTAGTGTAAGGTCTTGACACAAGGAGGTATGAATCCCGCTTTATTAGTAGCTTCACAGCTGCTACATTTTTCTGTAGTAAAGTGGATCAGTCACCTAAATATATTGTTATTGTCGTATCTAACAGCAGCATATTACAGAAACAGGCCCATTCTGCTGTTAGCCAGAAAATAATAATAAAGGAATACAGCTGACATATAGCCATGAGTTTGGTGAATGAAGGAGGGTGCTCCTTTCCTCTTGGTGGTGGGAGGTGAGGAAACTTGGGCAGGCCCCTCTCCACAATGCAGTGGACGGAGTCTTTGATCAATATGTAGACGAATAAACCTGGCCTGGAAATATTCTGGCCTTGCATACAGCAGCAAACCTGTGGCTGCACTCTCACACTTTGATATACATACACACACGTGTGTATGTATACATAACACATATCTATGTCTGTATCCATCCATCCATTAACATAGCATAATTATTAGCAATGAGCAAGCACTACAATGCTCAGGTGTTCTGTACTCTTAACTCGTGATGAGCGGACACTACCATGCTCTAAACTCCTAACTAGTGATGAGTGGGCACTACAATGCTCGAGTGCTCTGTACTCATTAATAGTGAGGAGCGGGCACTACCATGCTCTGGTGCTTGTTAATTGTAACTAGTGATGAGCGAGCACTACCATGCTCGGGTGCTCAGTGCTCGTAACTAGTGATGAGCGGGCACTACCATGCTCGGGTGCTCAGTGCTCGTAACTAGTGACGAGCGGGCACTACAGTGCTCGGTACTTGTAACTAGTGATGAGCGGGCACTACCATGCTCGGGTGATCAGTACTCGTAACTAGTGATGAGTGGGCACTACCATGCTCAGGTGCAAAGAAAAAGGAGCCAGCACGATCTGAAATTGGCATGCATCATATAAAAAGTGAAAATTCACAGATTTATTCCAACTGTACTATAATAAAAAAAATGAGATTTTTAGCAAATAATTGATCAATTCTTTGAGCCACCCCTGCCAACGTCACGGCAAATCTCAATAGGGGGGTCCTAACCTATATTACGTATTTCATGTGCCATGCGGCCTCCTAGATAAAGTTAAAAGCAGAACCATAATGGAGCACACATACCTGTAACCTGTATATAGCCGCTTCCATGTTGCAAAAAGGCAATTGTGGATAGAGGCCAGCCCAGGTCCCAGCATGTGGACCAAGCTCTGCACATACCAGGACTATATCAGAACTGACCCTCCCAGTGCCAGACAGCAACCATTGATAAACGCGGACCAGATCCAAGAATGGTGCTTAATTAGCATTGCCTGTGGAAAGGGGTGAGGTAACTGAATCTGAACAGCTACCAACAGGAGGAATACATTGCAAACCAAAATCAGGCGTGCATGGTATGGTGATGGTCAGTCACCAGAAATTGTAGCATAACTACAGTCATAACAGAGAAAAAGGAGCTCAGGTGCTCAGTACTCGTAACTAGTGATGAGCGGGCACTACCATGCTCGGGTGCTCAGTACTCGTAACTAGTGATGAGCGGGCACTACCATGCTCGGGTGCTCAGTACTCGAAACTAGTGATGAGCGGGCACTACCATGCTCAGGTGCTCGGTACTCGTAACTAGTGATGAGCGGGCACTATCATGCTCGGGGGCTCAGTACTGGTAACTAGTGATGAGAGGGCACTACCATGCTCAGGTCTCGTAACTAGTGATGAGCGGGCACTACCATGCTCAGGTGCTCTGTACTAGTAACTAGTGATGAGCGGGCACTACCATGCTCGGGTGCTCGGTACTCGAAACAAGTGAAGAGCGGGCACTACCATGCTCGGGTGCTCAGTACTCGTAACTAGTGATGAGCGGGCACTACCATGCTCGGGTGCTCGGTCCTTCTAACCAGCATTCAGATGCGACTCGAGCACCCAAGTATAATGCAAGTCAATGGGGAACTCCAGCATAATTTTGAAGATCTTTAACGCCGGCTTCACATCAGCGGTATTCTGCCGCAATGCCGGATCCGTCAGAAATGAGGTACAGTTCAATACAGTTAAACGGGATCGCAGCAAGATAAGGTTACATGTGGTCACATGCAGCCGCATGTGGCCTTATCTTGCCGCAATTCCACTGTATTGAACTGTACTGCATTTATGACGGATCCGGCATTGCGGCAGAATACCGCTGATGTGTGCGCAGCCTTAGAACAATGCTCAAGTTCCCCATTGACTTCCATTATACTCGGTTCACAAGTCGCGTCCGATTGCTGGTTAAGCGTACCGAGCACTCGAGCATGGTAGTGCTCGCTCATCACTAGTCAGGAGTACCAAGCACTAGAGAATGGTAGTGCTCGCTCATCACTAGTCAGGAGTACCAAGCACTAGAGAATGGTAGTGCTCGCTCATCACTAGTCAGGAGTACCAAGCACTAGAGAATGGTAGTGCTCGCTCATCACTAATCGGGGGTACCAAGCACTAGAGAATGGTAGTGCTCGCTCATCACTAGTCAGGAGTACCAAGCACTAGAGAATGGTAGTGCTCGCTCATCACTAGTCAGGAGTACCAAGCACTAGAGAATGGTAGTGCTCGCTCATCACTAGTCAGGAGTACCAAGCACTAGAGAATGGTAGTGCTCGCTCATCACTAATCGGGGGTACCAAGCACTAGAGAATGGTAGTGCTCGCTCATCACTAGTCAGGAGTACCAAGCACTAGAGAATGGTAGTGCTCGCTCATCACTAATCGGGGGTACCAAGCACTAGAGAATGGTAGTGTCCGCTCATCACTAGTTATGAGTACCGAACATCCGAGCACTAGTTACAAGTACCAAGAACCTGAGCATGGTAGTGCCCGCTCATCACCAGTTACGAGTACCCAAGCATGGTAGTGCATGCTCATCATCAATAACCACAGATTTTATAAATGCATGGAGTCCAATTATCTGTCTTGTGGGTTCCTAGCATGCTGAGAGCTGAGCAGCAGCCACTATCTTCTAAAGCTTTATTTAAAGAGGACCAACCACCAGGAGTTTTGATATATAAACTAAAGCCAGTGCTATACTAGTGCTATGATGCTGATTCTATACATACCTTTAGTTGTGAGATCGGATGTATACTTTCTGAAATATAGGCAAGTAAAGTTTGTGAAATGCACTTTTATTTGATGATAGCTGCAACGGAATATCTAATAGGTGGGTCAGGATTTGCTAGTTCTTCCCGCCTGTCTGCTGTCTATCCTTCCGTTTTTGTCTTCTTCCCTTTATTTGAGTGCAACAGTTATTTTTGATATTATTTGTCATGTTCAGTTTGCACCAGTTGAGACTTAAGGCCACTTTACACGCAACAACATCGCTAACGAGATGTCGGGGGTCACGGAATTCGTGATGCACATCCGGCCTCGTTAGCGACGTCGTTGCGTGTGAAACGCAGGAACGACCGTTAACGATCAAAAATACTCACCATATCATTGACACGTCGTTCTAATCTCAAATATCGTTGCTACTGCAGGTACGATGTTGTTCGTTGTTCCTGCGGCAGCACACATCGCTATGTGTGACACCGCAGAAACGAGGAACAACATCGTACCTGTGGCTGCCGCCAATAAGGAAGGAAGGACGTAGGCGGGATGTTACGGCCGCTCATCTCTGCCCCTCCGCTTCTATTGGGTGGTCGCTTAGTGACGTCGCTGTGACGCCGAACGCACCTCCCCCTTAAAAAGGAGGCTGTTCGCCGGCCACAGCGACGTCGCTAGGCAGGTAAGTATAGTGTGCTGGGTATTAGCGATGTTGTGCGCCACGGGCAGCGATTTTCCCGTGACACACAACCGACAGGGGGCGGTGCTTTCACCAGCGATATCGCTAGTGATGTCGCTGTGAGTAAAGTGGCCCTAAGTTTAGGAAGTGCTGGCAATTCTCTATCTTGTGGAAATATTGACATTTTTGCCGTCTTGTTGAGGCAGACTCTTGTTTTTAGAAGTAACCACAGTAAATTCAGCCATATTGATCAACATTTTTTAATAATATAAAAAAAATATGAATCCTGAGTATCCACCACTATGTAAAAGAACAGATCCAGACGGTCCAAACATGAGGATAGGATTCCCAGGAACAATGCCCCATAACAGACCATTATTCTCTACAAATTTGGGAGAGGTTCCACTGTATAATATAAAAGGGATAAGCCATAATATGTAAATAGAACAAACAGTATTTCACCAGTAGATTGAGATATATACATGAACATATACCAATGGAAAATTGCAAAAATTCACTGACTGATACATTTTACGGGTGATTTCTTGTAAACATCTACAGTGTTCAAGAAGATAAAACTGTCTCCTCTACACAAGGGCCTGCGGTGTCTTCTAGATAGATTTGGGGGAGGGGAGGAGGGCGAGTTTCCTATATAACATCTCGGCTCTCCCTGATCACTCACGCTTCTTAATTCAATAAGGTGAGAAGGAGCATAATCTGATCATATTTGTTTTGCATCACTGCGAAAACAGAAAATGAGGGGCTTCAGAGCCGCACCAATTTACTTCATCCGACCTTGATTAAAAGAAAATTAATTGCCACATCTTGCAGGAATATCTCAGGCAGCAGCCAATGGCTCTTTAGAATACTTCAAAAAATGAGAAAAGAGGAAAGGAGAGCCGGGCTTTGCCCTTTTATCTTTTCAAAACTAACTCACTGGAAAATGAGTCTGACCGTGACAAAACAGAAAAATCCACCTGATAAGACATAGACGAAAAATGCCGGAGCATTCGTACATTGGTAATCTGCTGCGTACATCTCGGCCCGGGCAGGCAGTGGTGTGTCTGAACACGGCAGCGAGGCACCGTCGCCCGCTCGCACGTCGGCTCGATGCTGCGGTGGATGGAAATTGTGGGTTCCGAAGGACCAAATAAATTAACGGACGATCTACTACTGGCCTTAAATGCCTCAAATTGTTCTCATAAACATGCCAGGGTTTAATGGCAGAATACTGCTAAAAAGTAGGAATGATTAAGGAACATCCAGTAGTAAGGAGACATTTACCAGTTCTTAAATTACGGTCTACATTTGCTTTTCTTAAATACACTAAAGGTCAGGCCAGATTTGCTTTCATTACATTCTTCTCTATTTATTTAAGGCATGTTATCACAAAAAATATTAGCATTATGCAGCCTTGTGCTGCTTAACCCATCAAATGCCAGTTTTTTTCATTTAATCCATGTATTTTGGACTAAAAGTCAATTTTTTCAATAGAGTTTCAATAAAAACGTTGCAAGGTTTGGCTTTTACAGGTTCTTTGGCCGGAGTTCCACTTGTGTGAGTCTCGCACGGGTATCACCCGGCATGGCCGCACACTCTGACAGGAGCGGGTCGGCAGCATGTGTTTCCATGCACCTGCACGCTTGTGTCCGGAGAGCGTCAGCCCATGCCGGGTGCTACCGATGCGAGACTCGCACGAGTCATACGCAAGTGGAACTGTACCTTTCCAGGCAAATTGCTGGCTACTAAATCAGTTAAAGGGAACTTGACATCAGATTTGGCCCCTATAAGCTGCGGGCACCACCAGTGGGCTCTTATATACAGCATTCTAACATGCTGAATATAAGAGCCCAGGCCGCTGTGTAGAACGTAAAAATCACTTTATAATACTTACCTAAACGGTCGGTTCGGTGCAGACTGGTCAGATGGGTGTCTCCATTCTCCGGGTGCAGCCATCTTTGTCCTCCTTCTTCTGAAGCCTGTGTGCATGACGCGTCCTACGTCATGCACAGTCGCTGGCATTGAGGTCTTGCGCAGGCGCACTTTGATCTGCCCTGAGCAGGGCAGATTAAAGTATTGTAGTTCGCATGAGTGGGACCTCAATGCCGTCCTGTGTGCATGACGTAGGACGCGTCATGCACACAGGCTTCAGAAGAAGGAGGACAAAGATGGCCGAAAGAGGAGGGCGCCGGTACCGGAGAACGGAGACACCAATCCGACCAGTCTGCACCGCCCTTTAGGTAAGTATTATAAAATGAATTTTACGTTCTACACAGCGGCCTGGGCTCTTATATACAGTTTGTTAGAATGCTGTATACAAGAACCCACTAGTGGTGGCCGCAGCTTATAGGCCCCAAATCTGGTGACAGGTTCCCTTTAACAGAGAATCTGTCAGTGAGCCCTAACTGGAGAGTCTGTCATTCTGATCTTTTTCAGGTCTTCTCTCAGATAACACTGGGGAACGCAATTTTTTAGGAGTTAGGACAGACAACTGTTCTTAATTAATTTTTGGATGCTGAATCCAGAAATGATCTCAGTTTTTCTCTATCATGTCTATAGGATTTTTGTCTTCTCAAAAATATGTAAACTACTGTACCTAAAAAGTGTGTTGTTTTTTTTTTTTTTAAATAGTACAAATATGAACAAAAAATGAAATATATAAGAAATAGGCACTGTCTCAGTTGTGACTACTCTTACAAGTTGCCACGTAGCTCTATATGAGTCGAATTGTACTCAGATAACAAGTCTTTATACAGAAATCGGTGCAATTGTGCTTCTATGGCAGGTAAGTTGAGGAGGAAAAACTTGACGTGATAGAAAAAAACTGACTACATTTTTGGAATCAGCATGCCAATTTTAGTATAAATCAGCTCAAAAACCTAACTCAACAGAAATGTTTTTTTCAAATTGTTCCCCAGTGTAATTCATGACAACAAAATTCAGCTCAGCTTTATTGTGTGTTCTGATCATATTCAGCTGACAGGAGCTCGGAAAAACAAACAAAAAAAAAAGGTTAGGCCCGTTTCACACGTCAGTGAAAAACAGACGTTTTGCACTGGCGTGTAAAACACGCACATGTCCCTGCGTGTGCCGAAAATCACGGCACACGTGGGTTGTCTAAGTGCAATCCGGGCTCCGTTCTCCGTGGCCCGTGATTGCACTTAGAGATTCACTCACCTGCGCCCGCTCCCGCTGTCCATGGTGCTGATCGCTCCCGTGGTGCAGCATCCGGCCGGCGCTGACCCCCGCAGCAGCTGCTTCCGGGTCGGCTGTGTCGCGCATAATGAATATGCGCGACAGTAATCAGCCGGCACAGAAGGAGCAGGGAGAACGGGCTGCAGAGGACATCGCTGGACGCCGGGTGAGTTAAAATGTTTTTTATTTTAAAAGCACGTTTTTTTCTGGCACGTGTTTCACAGACCACACCACTGCGTGGTCCGTGGGACATCAGTGATGCCAGAAAAAAATGGACATGTCTCCGTGCAGCAATCACGCACACGCGGGTACGCTGCACGGAGACACATGCAGTGACAAATCACTGACGTGTGAGCAGACCCATTCATTATAATGGGTCCGCGTATGTCAGTGATTCTGGTACGTTTAAAAAAAAGCACAAACATCCCAGAATCACTGACGTGTGAAAGAGGCCTTAAAGAGTAAAAATCTCTCCTATCAGAACAAGCTCACTGATGGATTCTCAGTTGTGTATTATTGGCTGCACAATAAGTTAACACAGAAGCTATAGAAGGTAAAAGGTGCGCAATTATTAATGAAACCACATTGCAAAAATGTATTTTAGACAAAAACACATCATTTAAAGGGGTTTCCCATAAAGTTGAATTTTATCAATAGATCTTGGAATAATAATAAGTTCCATAATTGGATGTTGTATAAAATGTTGCTGTATGGAGATAATCTTATATATACAGTCATATGAAAAAGTTTGGGCACCCCTATTAATATTAACCTTTTTTCTTTATAACAATTTGGCTTTTTGCAGCAGCTATGTCAATTTCATATATCTAATAACTGATGGACTGAGTAATATTTCTGGATTGAAATGAGGTTTATTGTACTAACAGAAAATGTGCAATCCGCATTTAAACAAAATTTGACCGGTGCAAAAGTATGGGCACCCTTATCAATTTCTTCATTTGAAGACTCCTAATTACTTTTTACTGACTTACTGAAGCACTAAATTGGTTTTGTAACCTCATTGAGCTTTGAACTTCATAGGCAGGTGTATCCAATCATGAGAAAAGGTATTTAAGGTGGCCACTTGCAAGTTGTTCTCCTATTTGAATCTACTATGAAGAGTGGCATCATGGGCTCCTCAAAACAACTCTCAAATGATCTGAAAACAAAGATTTTTCAACATAGTTGTTCAGGGGAAGGTACAAAAAATTGTCTCAGAGATTTAAACTGTCAGTTTCCACTGTGAGGAACATAGTAAGGAAATGGAAGAACACAGGTACAGTTCTTGTTAAGCCCAGAAGTGGCAGGCCAAGAAAAATATCAGAAAGGCAGAAGAATGGTGAGAACACTCAAGGACAATCCACAGACCACCTCCAAAGACCTGCAGCATCATCTTGCTGCAGATGGTGTCAATGTGCATCGGTCAACAATACAGCGCACGTTGCACAAGGAGAAGCTGTATGGGAGAGTGATGCGAAAGAAGACGTTTCTGCAAGCACGCCACAAACAGAGTCGCCTGAGGTATGCAAAAGCACATTTGGACAAGCCAGTTACATTTTGGAAGAAAGTCCTGTGGGCTGATGAAACAAAGATTGAGTTGTTTGGTCACTCAAAAAGGCGTTATGCATGGAGGCAAAAAAACACGGCATTCCAAGAAAAGCACTTGCTACCCACAGTAAAATTTGGTGGAGGTTCCATCATGCTTTGGGGCTGTGTGGCCAATGCCGGCACCGGGAATCTTGTTAAAGTTGAGGGTCGCATGGATTCAACTCAGTATCAGCAGATTCTTGACAATAAAGTGCAAGAATCAGTGACGAAGTTGAAGTTACGCAGGGGATGGATATTTCAGCAAGACAATGATCCAAAACACCACTCCAAATCTACTCAGGCATTCATGCAGAGGAACAATTACAATGTTCTGGAATGGCCATCCCAGTCCCCAGACCTGAATATCATTGAAAATCTCTGGGATGATTTGAAGCGGGCTGTCCATGCTCGGCGACCATCAAACTTAACAGAACTGGAATTGTTTGTAAACAGCAATGGTCAAATATACCTTCATCCAGGAACTCATTAAAAGCTACAGGAAGTGACTAGAGGCTGTTATTTTTGCAAAAGGAGGAGCTACAAAATATTAATGTCACTTTTATGTTGAGGTGCCCATACTTTTGCACCTGTCAAATTTTGTTTAAATGCAGATTGCACATTTTCTGTTAGTACAATAAACCTCATTTCAATCCAGAAATATTACTCAGTCCATCAGTTATTAGATATATGAAACCGAAATAGCAAAACCCCAAATTGTAATAAAGAAAAAAGGTTAACATTAATAGGGGTGCCCAAACTTTTTCATATGACTGTATGTCCCTGCTGTGTACTGCGCAATGACCGTGTTTGACTGTACAGGACATTCTCTGATCATACCACATGTCCTGGGCTCGGAAGGATGCAAAAGAGAACATACAGACACTACAGCACGGGATCAAAAAAGAGTATACAGACATTACAACACAGGATCACAAATGATTCTGTGAGGTAAAACATTTTTAAAAAAAAAACAGGCAGGGAAATGCTTTACCTCACATAAAGCAGCAGCTATGATCCCATGCTGTGCTTTCTGTATACTCTTTGGCCTCCTCCCCACCCCAAGAGATGTGGTATGATCAGACCATGACCCTGCACAGTCAGACACCTCCATTACATAGTACACAGCAGGGACACATATATGGTTATCTCAGCACAGGGACATTTTTTTTAAACACTTCTAATTGTAGAAATTATTATTTATTCCAAGATCTATTGACTAAAATCAACTTTAAAATTAACTTTGTGAGAAAACCCCTCTAAATAAAGAAAAAACAAATTGCCTATGGGGACGTAAACCTTTGAAACATTACTACTTGACTATATACCCCTTAGTTTGGGAACTAATATACCTTGAATTTTGCTCTTGTTGCCAACAGACTAAATTCTAGAAACACTGATCGGGCCTGTACACACGTTGCAGATTTTTAAACAATACTTTTTTTTATTGAAGAATTTTTCTGAGTATGTAACAACAAATACAAAATCAGAAAAGACAAAAACATGAAACACGTTGCAGATTTGTTATTTTTTCAGCGAGGATGGCAGCAAAGCGAATGAGTCTCCTGAAGTCTCCAGCACACGTTGCTTATTTTCTTCTTGCAGATTTGGTGCAAATTTAAATTTTTTGCAATTCTTTCAGCGTTTTTGCTGTGAATTTCACTCATACTACTGAATCTGCACCAAAAACGCTTGAAAAATACAGGAACAACGCACCTATTTAATGTAATTTTCCTGCCAAGAGATGCCGAAATTTCTGCGCCGAATATGTTTTGTGTGCACATATGCACAGGATCCTACAAAATATCGGCCTCCCCTAGATATTAAACAGTCGCTACAGACAGAACAGAAATTTCAGAAGAAAATGTTATGTCTCCAACTCACCGGATCAGATGCAGATTACATGTCCTGAACATGTGGAAAGTGATATTACTCCGTGCTATCTGTCATCACAGCTTCTGTTTTTTATTAAATGTAGCAGAATTACAATGGAGTAGAAAATTCTTTCTGGTTCACATTTGTTCTGCATGTTATACATTTAGAATTGTATAATCTCTATAGGCACAACTCATTGTTTTACCTCTTAGTTTTTTTTACAATATGTAGGATACATTTATATGCTTTAGCTTACTCACACAAAGGTAAGATAGGATAAAGGACATACAGTACAGACCAAAAGTTTGGACACCTTCTCATTTAAAGAGTTTTCTTTATTTTCAGGACTCTGAAAATTGTAGATTCACATTGAAGGCATCAAAACTATGAATTAACACATGTGGAATGAAATACTTAAAAAAGTGTGAAACAACTGAAAATATGTCTTATATTCTAGGGTCTTCAAAGTAGCCACCTTTTGCTTTGATTACTGCTTTGCACACTCTTGGCATTCTCTTGATGAGCTTCAAGAGGTAGTCACCGGAAATGGTTTTCCAACAGTCTTGAAGGAGTTCCCAGAGGTGCTTAGCACTTGGCCCTTTTGCCTTCACTCTGCGGTCCAGCTCACCCCAAACCCTCTCGATTGGGTTCAGGTCTGGTGACTGGGGAGGCCAGGTCATCTGGCGTAGCCCCCATCACTCTCCTGCTTAGTCAAATAGCCCTTACACAGCCTGGAAGTGTGTTTGGGGTCATTGTCCTGTTGAAAAATAAATGATGGTCCAACTAAACGCAGACCGGATGGAATAGCACACCGCTGCAAGATGCTGTGGTAGCCATGCTGGTTCTGTATGCCTTCAATTTTGAATAAATCCCCAACAGCATCACCAGCAAAGCCCCCCCCACACCATCACACCTCCTCCTCCATCCTTCGGTGGGAACCAGCCATGTAGAGTCCATCAGTTCACCTTTTCTACAAGACACGGTGGTTGGATCCAAAGATCTCAAATTTGGACTCATCAGACCAAAGCACAGATTTCCACTGGTCTAACGTCCATTCCTTGTGTTCTCTTCTGCTTGTTGCCTGTCCTTAGCAGTGGTTTCCTAGCAGCTATTTTACCAGGAAGGCCTGCTGCACAAAGTCTCCTCTTAACAGTTGTTCTAGAGATGAGAAGGTGTGTCCAAACATTTGGTCTGTGCTGTATAAAAGAATAAATAGAAACTGTACCTCATTTCCTAGTAATATTTAAAATAAAGGACAAACACAGAAATAAAATATATACGATGTACAGTGCCCGAACCAAATATAGAATACGTCTATAGGGGTCAGTACATAAGATTCACACATATTAATCCAAAGTATCAAAACGATATTCCTACGTACTGAGCGTTCCCTATCACACCCTGCTAGCATTCACCCTAAAATATAGATTAGAATCTGATATTTACTCTCAATGACAACAGGAATTTGGAGATTCTTTTATACCATATTAGTTTAAAATGTTGCCCATAAAAATATCATTAAGCAGAAAGGACATTCCTTGAAATTTTTCATTCAGGACCTCCATCTAATAGAGCAGAAAGTGACTACAGAGATTTCTCTCTTTGAGGAACCAAGGACAATCCACTGATGGACACCATGTAATGCTTCATTTGCCCTGTGGTGACACTGAAGAAATGCTGCCCGGTTAAACCACAGACTACAACTAATCCCCAGGGGTCTCGTTAGACCGCCACCATTTCATCAGCTTATTTCCAGGGGACCATTCTAATATAAGGATTGTCCATAGCAGAGAACCTTTTGGAACCTGAATCTTGGAATATAATTAAAGTCTTTGTCCCAGTTATTAATTTTTTCCACACCATGTAGTCCATCAGGTTGAGCCCATGAGAGCGTATGTCCTCACATGCAAAAGAATCGGATCTGATAAGCTAATGGCACCCATAGTCCAGTCTTCAGTGAAAATTAAGACATTCTTTATTCACAAAACATGTTAAAAACATACATGTTTAAAATCAAACTGCCTTACGCGTTTCAGATCATAAAGACCTATGAGTAAAGGTCTTTATGACCTGAAACGCGTAAGACATTTTGATTTTAAACATGTATGTTTTTAACATGTAAGTAAAGAATGCCTTAATTTTCACTGAAGACTGGACTATGGGTGCTGGATTACAACTTGCTTTTACTCGGATTAACTTCTGCAGGGTTGGACCCTTCCTTCATCCGTGCACCCTAGGTGGTTTGGATCACTTGGCTATGGTAGACTGAAATTTACTCCCGTTTACTTGGCATAAGCTAATGGCACTCGACTCAATCTCTGATCTGAGTGTCGCTTACTGTGATCAGATTTTCTCGCATGTGATAATCAGAGCACAAGTGAGGAAAAGATGGAGAACATAATTTCTGTATCTGTTCCATTATCTGTGTCCGTGGAAATCGGACTGCACTCAGATGACACCAGAGTGCTGTCGGATGTTTTGCTTGTAACCATAGCAGAACGACTGTGGAAAAGAAGCGCACATAGGGTTTTATCAGATATAAAATGAGTGCAGGGAATAAAACAGGTACTCCCCTGCTGTGGTTGTGACAGGCACAACTCCTTATCAGCATAAAACAAATGAATGCAGAAGTGGTCAGCCGCAGCCCCGATAATGCAGTAGAAGTCAGAAAATGGTTTAAGGAAATCGGGTTCAATGCTGCGCTAAAAACCACAGATCCAAGGGATATCGTGAATTCCTTTTCTTTATTTTTACAGGTCAACGTGTTTCAAAGGCATCTCCGCCTTCTTCATCAGGACAAAACACAGAAAGGAACAGCATCAGCATTGCTGTTCCTTTCTGTGTTTTGTCCTGATGAAGAAGGCGGAGATGCCTTTGAAACGCGTTGACCTGTAAAAATAAAGAAAAGGAATTCACGAGATCCCTTGGATCTGTGATTTTTAGCGCAGCATTGAACCCGATTTCCTTAAACCATTTTCTGACCTTTGCTTGCAACCATAGACATGATTGGCATGCTGGGATTGGCAGCGTAGCTCGGCTCACGCACACGCATAACCTTCTATGGGTGTGTGTGAAAAATCGGACTACACTCAGATGACAGATGTACAATCCATTATATGCAGAGACAGGCAAATGGAGAAGATGAATGGTAACCGGAGGGAAGAAAAGGTTAATTGAGCTGCCGTGGATATAAGGAGATGAATGCAAGGGTTAATCTTCGTGATATTTATGCAACGCGTTTCAGAGTCTCAAAGACTGTACATCAGTGGTTTTTGATTCCTGATGAACGAATTTTTGGGACTCTGAAAAGCGTTGAATAATAAAAATCACGAAGATTAACCCTTAGATTCATCTCCTGCTTATATCCACGGCATCGAGATTAACCCTTTCTTCCCTCCGGTTACCATTTGAATTCACTGGGTACGCAGAAGCAGACATGGCTTTGACATTATGCTCTAATGGTAGTTGTGACCTTCACAACTCTCGAAGGTGCGTCTTTCCAAATCTCCTTTATTCCGTATCACTAGGATGTTACACCATTTGCGCCATTTTGTCTCCTCCAGATTTTATTCTACAAGTGGAGAAGATGGAGAGATTAATCTCTCCATTTTCTCCTCACCTGTGATCTCGCATGCAAGAAAATTGGAGCACAGTAGAATTACACTTGGCTCATGCTTGCAGTAGAGTTTGAGGCAATGTCATTAGCATATCATATCGGATGCTATACCGTCGTCTAACCCTGGCCTTATACTCACCCTCTGATGTTTTCATTTTTTTCCAACGCCGCGCCAGTCCCGCGGAGCTATCTTGTGGCCGCAACTTCTGGCTGGCCGGAAGAATTTACATCACAAGATCTCAGTGCAAATCTATGAGAACCAGAATGAGGACAGAACGAGGCTCTCGTTAACTTGCATTGATATGTGGCCTCCGGAACTCTCCATGAAATGCCAGAGCAGCAGGCAGATCACGAACTGCTGGAGACTTACCGGACTGGTGGTAGAAGAAGGTGAAGATGGCGGAAGGTGAGTAGAAGACTAAAGCGGGCATTACACGCTACGATATCATTAATGTTTTATCGTCGGGGTCACGTCGCTAGTGACGCACATCCGGCGTCATTAAAAATATCGCAGCGGGTGACACTTTTGTGCGACCTAAAACGATCGCAAAAGCGGCCAAAATCGTTTGCCACGGAGAGGTCGTCCTAAGACAAAAAATCGTTTAACACTCATTAGCGATGTTGTTCCTCGTTCCTGCGGCAGCACACATCGCTACGTGTGACACCGCAGGACGACGAACATCTCCTTACCTGCGGCCGCCCGCAATGCGGAAGGAAGGAGGTGGGCGGGATGTTTACGTCCCGCTCATCTCCGCCCCTCTGCTTCTATTGGACGTCTGCCGTGTGACGTCGCTGTGACGCCGAACGTCCCTCCCCCTTAGAAAGGAGGCGGATCGCCGGCCAGAGTGACGTCGCAGGGCAGGTAAGTCCGTGTGACGGGGGTGCGCGATTTTGTGCACGACGGGCAGCGATATGCCCGTGTCACACAAACGATAGGGGCGGGTACGCACGCTAGCGATATCGGCAATGATATCGTAGCGTGTAAAGCCCCCTTAAGTGCAGGGACGTTAAATTAGAAGCTCCACTCCAGCATTAAAATTAAAAAAACTGCTGGTGTGGTGCTTTAATTTATAACTTATGTGTAACAGGAAGATTGTAATGAAATTATACTATGCAAAGGTGTTACCCCTTCAAATAGCAAGGTTTTGAGAAAGCCAAATATAAGCCAATGGGGATAAAAATCCAGCATTAATCCATCTGTCTTAGTCGTGCTCTGTTACTATATATTAGAGATTGAGATGACAGTTTTGCAATGTGTCAAAGTTGCCGTAAAACTCTCAGGATACGAGCGCACAGTGTTTTTTGTTGGTTTTTGTTTAGGCATTAAAAAAGAATACGTTTTCTGCTGGAAACTCCTGAAAATTGTCTGCATTTAAAGAAGTTTTTTTTGTTTTGCAAACCTGTTTTGAAGAGTTTTTAAAATGTTCCGGAAGAATTTTTTCCCTAAAGTGTTTTTATTTCTTGATTTATTTATTTACAGCCTTCTGGTTTGACAGCACCTAGTTTTGAGCAGATTCAATAAAAAAACGATTCATAGAAGGGACATGCATTCTTTCATTCTTTTCCTCACCAGGTAATTTTCAGATCCTGAAATGGCAAAAAAAAAACAACAAAAAAAAAACCCTAATCAAAACACTTTACAAATTATGAGCAAACAGGTTTTAGAATAAAAATGAATTGGAATATTCTGTCAACAGGTTTTTAGGCGTGTTTTGTAACTGATCAGCTCTAAACTCTCCACCTGCACAAAGCCTAAAACTCCCTTAAGTTGCATGAAACTTTAATCTCTCAATTGGATTTTTTGTTTTGTCACCATTGTCCTTTCATTGATCAGCGATTCTTTGCGTTTATACTTTGGTAAGTTTTATGGGAGTTGGGAGTGTGGTAACACGAGCCAGCAGGGGGCTGAACAAAATCCGCAGCTTTATGACAATTTTGAGACCAAGCAATCTTAATATTCTGAGTTTTGTGACTTACAGGTAGGTAAGACATTTGGATAATGAAATCCTCTCTCATACTCCCGTGGATCTGTCCTTTACTGAAAACACAGAGAACATGCCAAGTGGGACAAGAACAGAAATGAGTACTCCCAGTTGTGAAATATTTATGACATTGTGACACCAGCGAGTGTAAAAGGAATGAACGTTGGATAATCTGTCTCACAGCAGCAGAATATATCTCCAATGAAACTTATTGAATTTCATCTGTCAGATTTTGTCAGAAATGTTCTTCCTTTAATAGCACTGAACACAGTGGCTCTCCATCCAGGACACCTGCTTACTTCCTATCAGAGAGATACAGACTTAGTCATGAAGTCATAAAGACGGGAATATATTTCAGAAAGTGAGGATGCAACAAACTTAAAGACTAAACTTTTTTTTTTCAATTTAAATATTCTTAAAACATGAAAAAAATTATGAATTTTTATGAAAAACCTTATTACCTTATTTTGCTTTAATCTTTTCAATACACTAGGCTGCTGTCCTGTTTTAATAGCTAATTTATGCTCCTTTAGGAGCTGCTTTGAACAGTTGCTGAGCAAGATCCCTTCAAACATTGTAGGTTATGAGAATTAATTTATTTGAGTAGAGGGCTCAGAAGCAAAGAGGCTCAGACAGGAAAAGTTCAATTCAATTGATTTAAGAATAGTGATCTTGCTGAGCAGCAGCTGAAAGGAGCTTTGAAAGGAGCATAAACTGGGCTTTCAAAGAACACTTTATTTTAGAAAGAATGAGGTAAGATAAGGTAAACCTGTAGACTGTGAGCCCTCGCGGGCAGGGTCCTCTCTCCTCCCATAGCAATCTGTTTTGTACTGTTAATGATTGTTGTACATATACCTTCTTTCACTTGTAAAGCGCCATGGAATAAATGGCGCTATAATAATAAATAATAATAATAAAAAAGAAATTCAGTATATGACAAAAAAAATTACAACTTTGCACAGCCTGAAGTATAATTAAATTGTAAAAACAGCAAGTTAAAAACAACAGTTGCCATTAGGGGGAATGTATCACATGGAAGTCTCAACACGTCCAGCGTGCTGGTTCTGCTCTTCATAGGGGAAGAGGACAGGAACTCCAGTGGCACCTAATGAAGCTACCAATCCTAAAGGTCGATGGTCCGTGTGCTAATAATCGCAGTGTGCACTTTTCTAGTCCATCTTACAGACTAGAATATTGCTTGTAATAGTACTTAATTATCAACAATCTGTCTGAATAGGTAGTTCACTATAAATGGAATATTTAACAACACCTGTTAGAGTATAGATAACTCCAACACAAACACAGTTATGGTTTAAAAGGATTTTTTTATTGACAGATACTAAAAAATTCAAATTACATTTTTTTAACATAATATATAGTGGTGCTTCAACATCGAAGGGACAAAATTACATCTGCCTCCTGAAGAAAGCGAATTGAAACGTACGTCGGGTGGAGGGATGATACAGCCACACCACAGCGGGTAAATAACTAAACAAGCACATGAGCACTTTATTTCCAATGTACACTTTTTTCTTAGGAACATTTTTTTATCATTTCCACATTACCATGCTGATCTGGATTGCGGGTCTTAGTGTCAAATCCATTTTTATTAATTTTTTAACACAGAAGAAACATAACATACATTTGCAAACTGGCAGAGTTCGCACCACACATCTGATACTGAAACGTCGTAGGTCTTAGGGCTGGTCAACGGCGGCTCTATCTTAGTAACCAATATACCTTAGGACTCTGTGTCTATTTAAATTGCATGTGGATAAGTTGCTATTGTGTATGCCAGATCAATAGGAAAGAAAATTCCTGGTTTCACTACTTTTGCTATGTGTATAATATACTGTAGGTATAACATTGACCATATACATTTTTAGCAAAAATATTTTGATATTTACGTAACTTTCATGTTTAATAATTGTGCTTGTGTATTTATATTACTATTTATACTAAATTATAGACTAATTTTGTCCCTCCGATGTTGAAGCACCACTATATATTCTTTTTAAAAAAAGTTAATTGAATTGTTTTTAGTATCTTTTAATAAAAAAAATAATTTTAAAACTATAAGGCTATATGCCCACGCTGCGGAGAATGCGCGGATTTTACCGCGGATTTCTCGGGGAAAAGCCGCGGATTTTCCAGAAATCTGCAGCACAGCTACTTCCCAGCCATTTCTATGGCATTTGGGAAATGCTGTGTCCATGCTGCGGATTTTTCCGCAGCGGAAATCGTGCGGATTTTCGTGCGGAAAAATCTGCAGCATGTCAATTATTGTTGCGGATTTCTCCGCAGGGTCCCATATACTTACCTGCCTCACCGGAGTCACTTTCTCCGTCCGGTATACAGCAGCGCGGTGGATCCAGGTATAGGAAGGAAGAGGTGGGCGGGGCCTGCACGAGCTCCAGTCATGTGACCGCCGAAGCTAGTTCAGGCCCGCCCACCTTCTCCTGCAGATACTGACAGAGAGACCCGGCCGCCGGAAAGCGAGGTGCTGCATGATGGAGGCAAGTATGAACGCCCGATCACTGCAGCACTTGTTCTGCATTGAGGATGCAGTGCCGAAGCCATGGTACTGTATCCTCAATGCAGAATGCCCGCACCATATCCGGAGGACATTCCGCAGCATGGAAACAGACATAGGTTGTGGTGCGGTTTCCTGGGAGCACCTGCGGAATGTCCTGCGGATATATCTGCAGGACACTGTCCCCGTGGGCATATAGCCTAAGGGGTACTTCTCACATAGCGAGATCGCGAGCAAGATCGCTGCTGAGTCACAGGTTTTCTGACGCACCAGTGACCTCATCAGTGATCTCGCTGTGTGTGACACTGAGCAGCGATCTGGCCCCTGCTGTGAGATCGCTGATCGTTACACACTAGGTTCATTTTTTGCTTGTTGCTCTCTCGCTGTGAAGCACACATCGCTGTGTTTGACATCGAGAGAGCAACAATCTGAATGTGCAGGGAGCAGAGAACCGGCGTCTGGAAGCTGCGGACGCTGGTAACCAAGGTACACATCGGGTAACTAAGCGAAGCGCTTTTCTTGGTTACACGATATTTACTTTGGTTACTAGCGTACGCCGCTCTCAGGCTGCCAGTGCTGGCTCTCTGCACACGTAGCTAGAGTACACATCGGGTAACTAAGCGAAGTGCTTTGCTTAGTAACCCGATGTGTACCCTGGCTACGAGTGCAGGGAGCCAGCGCTAAGCGGTGTGTGCTGGTAACCAGGGTAAATATCGGGTAACCAAGCAAGCATTTTGCTTAGTTACCCGATATTTACCTTGGTTACCCAGCGCAGCATCGTTTCCATGAGTCACTGGTGGCTGGTCGCTGGTGAGATCTGCCTGATTGACAGCTCACCAGCGACCATGTAGCGGCGCACCAGCGATCCTGACCAGGACATATCGTGGTCGGAATCGCTGGTACGTCGTTTAGTGAGACGGTACCCTATCTCACCGTGTTTGTGTTGGAATTATCTGTAGTCTAACAGGTGTTGTAATACTACCTGTCTGCACTATGGATCACACACAGCCAATCAAGTCCACACTTTCAGAACCCCATGCAAACCAGACCAAAAGGTAAATTTTGTTTTTGTAGTCCAGGTTCTCCATTTCAAGTTCATTCCTCTTAGGCCCGTTTCACACGTCAGTGAAAAACACAGACGTTTTTCACTGGCGTGTAAAACACGCACATGTCCCTGCGTGTGCCGAAAATCACGGCACACGTGGGTTGTCTAAGTGCAATCCGGGCTCCGTTCTCCATGGCCCGTGATTGCACTTAGAGATTCACTCACCTGCGCCCGCTCCCGCTGTCTGTGGTGCTGAATCCTCCCGCGACACAGCATCCGGCCGGCGGTGACCCCTGCAGGAGCTGCTTTCGGGTCGGCTGTGTCGCGCATAATGAATATGCGCGACAGTAATCAGCCGGTACAGAAGGAGCAGGGAGAACGGGCTGCAGAGGACATCGCTGGACGCCGGGTGAGTTAAAATGTTTATTATTTTAAAAGCAAGTTTTTTTCTGGCACGTGTTTCACGGACCACACCACTGCGTGGTCCATGGAACATCAGTGATGCCAGAAAAAAATGGACATGTCTCCGTGCAGCAATCACGCACACGCGGGTACGCTGCACGGAGACACGTGCAGTGACAAATCACTGACGTGTGAGCAGACCCATTCATTAGAATGGGTCTGCGTATGTCAGTGATTCTGGTACGTAAAAAAAAAAAAGCACAAACGTACCAGAATCACTGACATGTGAAAGGGGCCTTAGTGTAAGGACATGTTGTGGCCATGATTTGGGTACAGCGTGGCCAAAAAATGCAGTTTCCAGGTTCTGCTGAGGTTCACAAATTGATTATTATGTTGTTGTTTTTTTAGGGGAACCACTGTTTCACATGCTAATACAAGTGATTGATTGCTATGACTCCCCATTTTTGGGGCTGAAATAGCTATTCCCCAACAAAAATAATTGTTCACAAGGCAACAATTCTCAGCTCATTTGCAGACTACCTGGAACCGGGTGGCACGGTGGCTCAGTGGTTAGCACTGCAGTCTAGTGGTGGCTCAGTGGTTAGCACTTCAGACTTGTGGTGGCTCAGTGGTTAGCACTGCAGTCTTGCAGCGCTGGGGTCCTGGGTTCAAATCCCACCAAGGACAACATCTGCAAGGAGTTTGTATGTTCTCCCCGAGTTTTCGTGGGTTTCCTCCGGGTACTCCGGTTTCCCCCCACACTCCAAAAACTTACTGATAGTGAATTTAGATTGTGAGCCCCAATGGGGACAGTGTTGCCAATGTATGTAAAGCGCTGTGGAATTAATAGCACTATATAAATGAATAAATATTATTATAAAACTCCCATTAGACATTGTGGTTCAGCTGTAGAGTAGTCACTGATTGCGTCTATGCCCTGAACAAGTAGATCCATAAAGTCCTCAATCCTTCTCATCCGTAGATCTATTTACCAAACAACAAAAGTATATCTCATATTTCTTGCGCAGTCAACTCATATTTTCTGTACTCTTCAAGATTCTTCCCAAGTATGTATTAACCCAGCCAACAAGTAAAGTAACCGTGTGTTAGTCAATCAAAGATCTTAACGAAACCGTAAAAACCACAATGCTTGGAGCCATTAAGCATTTTAAAAATGTATGCAAGTTGCATAAATAAATATTAATGTTGTAAATTGACAGTAATTCATAAGGTCCTAGTTTATTTTCTAAGATGTTAATTACTCATTTCTTAAGGCCCCTGATACATGACTGACTCATAAGTGCTAAATCTTGTTGTAAAGCGATCAGTAAACAGCAGGAACAGTTTTCACATTTCTCTGTGGTTGAGGGTTAGGCCCTGGAATACTTGGGTCCCGATAATATGATTTTATGGATACAAGTGGACAACATAGAAGCAGAACTGTGAGAACCAAAAGACGAGTGCCGGCTGCCTGTAGCGTAGAAAGAACCAACATGGAAGGGTCATTTGATTCAGTGGTATTTTTTAGAAAAATGCATAGAATTGTGTAAAAAAAAAAAAAAAAAAAATTCACCAATCCTTTGTTGCTTCCAGCTGCCCGATGCGGCCAGCGATTAGCTGCAGTGCTCATATCTCTCTGTGATGAAACGTCACAAGGAGTAGAGACTGGCGGGAAGACTAGGCAGCATCGGGACTGGAGTAGAGGAGATCGGATATGCATTGCTTTTTCTTTCCCCCCGCCCCCCAATTTTTCAGTTTTATAGATTTTTAAAGAAAAGATATAAGACTCGACAATATTGCATATGGAGTGCCAATATAAACATGTGAACTTGAGTGCGTGGCCATGAACTGGAAGAGAGGATAGAACAAGAAGAGGGAGAGAAAAGACCTAAAGAACAGTAGGAAAGTTGGAGTCAACCACAGGGGCAAATCCAAAAATGTTATTAGAACTCTGAACACCAGAATCCACCGCCATTGAGGCCGAACCCAACGACAACCCTGGGCATGTCGGTATATACCATAGGGCTCCCCGCTATCTCAGGACAGTCCGATACAGTGGAGAGGAAGGCCTTGCAATGGAACCATTCGGTAGCAACACTAGAATGTTCCTGGTGGGATTGAGCAAGCAAGGTCTCCATACGGTGAGCCAGGGAAATCTCAGTGAACCATTCCTCTAATGAGGGAGGGTCGGTAGATCTCCAGTGACGGGGTATTATTGTCTTGGCTGCTTGTAATAGGTGTCGGAGCAAAGATTTTTTTTTTGTAGTTGTCGGAGCAAAGATTTTGTTTTTATAGGCGGCCTTGGTCATCGGGAACATGAACAAAAGCACTGCCTCCAGTGAGGCAGGTACCGATACATTTGTGATTTCTTTTACCACGCTGAGTACCCCCTGCCAGAAAGGTCTCAGGATCAGGCACGATCACAAAATATGAGACATGGTGCCTTCCTCCAGCCCACAGCTCCACCAAAGACTAGACACCCCAAGGAACCACCTATGCAAAGCCGCAGTAACTCGGTACCATCTAGAGACAATCTTCAAACTCGTCTCGGGATTTTGTCGCTATTATGGATTTGTGGGACAAGAAGAAACATTTCTCCCATGTTCCGGTGTAAAAGTAGTATGGAGTTCAAGTTCCCAGGCCCTGCAGATGTGTGTTCCCCCCTATTTTGAGCACTATGTAAAAAATAAAATACCACACAAACCCCTTTAATGGAGATTTCTATACCATTAAATTCCGAGTCCAGCAGGGATATAGGACTGTGACAGCTTAAGACATATGATTGGATAATACACACTTCTCATATATAATGACCCGCGGTACCCCAGCCCTTCATGTAAAATTGCTAATGCACATCAATTTCCTCAATGACACTCTCCTTGGCTTCATAACATCACTTTCTTTGTTGAAATCTTTCAAGAGCGAGGGGAGCTGCAGTAATTTTTCCAATCAATATTTTTACATGGCACCACTTAAGTAATACGCACACAGTTTTACATATGTAGGGGGCTGACATGAGAACTTTACTTCTAGACAAAGAAAGTCATTGAAGCATTATTGCAATGTCACCGCACTGAACGGCCTTTCATTGTTCAAGTAACTGAGAAAGTTGCATAAAAGTAAAGTGGATATTGGAGAAGAATATAACAATGAGATAAACCACCTAATACATATTTATAGTTAACAATAGACCACATTTGCACTCATGCTGCACAGTTGACAAGTATATACGTTTATGAGAGATAAGAGATATGATTACACGGGTCGCCCCTACTGGACAATTCCTGCATAAACGCTTAAGTGTCCATAGTAAAAAAAAAACACCGTTACTTCCCAGGCTTGTGCCGCTCCTTCGATGTCAGTGAAGTCTCTCTTATGTTATGTGACTGCTGAAGTGTTCATCAGTCAGAGCAGATGTTTGATTGGCTGCAGTCTTCACTATAGCGGACTTTCACTCTGACAGCATAGTGATGGCTGCATGGAATCATCGGCTGCTGATTGGCTGCAGTGGTCACAATGTAACTTGATCGAAGGAAGATCATAGAATCATAGAATGGTAGAGTTGGAAGGGACCTTAAGGGCCATCGAGTCCAACCCCCTGCGAGTGCAGGTTTTTCTAAATGATCCCAGCTATATATTTATCCAGTTTCTGCTTGAAGATTTCCATTGATGGAGAGCTCACCACCTCCCATGGCCACCTGTCACTCTCCGACTGTGCTCACTGTCAGAAAGTTTTTCCGAATGTCTAATCTGAATCTCCTTCCTTTAAGTTTCCTTCCATTGCTTCTAGTACTTCCTTGTGCTAATGAGAATAGGGTGGTTCCCTCTGCAATGTGACCACCTTTCAGATATTTGTAGACCGCTATTAAGTCGCCTCTCAGCCTTCTCTTTCCTTGTTCTTTT
The DNA here is from genome assembly GCF_048569485.1 of Anomaloglossus baeobatrachus. NCBI lineage: Eukaryota > Metazoa > Chordata > Amphibia > Anura > Aromobatidae > Anomaloglossus > Anomaloglossus baeobatrachus. The sequence goes on along the minus strand of NC_134363.1, from coordinate 182,681,558 downwards.
AGCCGGTCTTCATAGGACATGGTTTGCAGACCTTCTACCATCTTGGTTGCTCTTCTCTGGACTTGCTAAAAATATATCGATGTCTTTCTTGAATTGGGGGCCCAGAACTGTACCCAGTATTCCAGGTGGGGTCTGACCAGGGCAGAGTACAGGAGAATAATTACCTCTCTTGATCTAGATTCAATGCTGGTTTTGATACATCCCAGAATTGTTTTGGCCTTTTTAGCTGCAGTACTGCACTGTTGGCTCATGTTGAATCTATGATCTAGTATTATGCCCAAGTCCTTTTTCTTGACATTGCAGGAGTGACAATCCAGAAGTTAAACAAGGTGGTTTTTTTTTAATTTATTGCATAAACAATAGCATTGCAGGAGGGGTTTACCCCTTTACTATCCAATTAATATCAGATATTAGTGTTACAAAAAAGATCTTTTCCATTACAAATCTCCCAATAAAGAAGAATATGCCGACTACACAAACAAGACTTTTCCCTTCGAAGAATTGATGTTTATCACTAGGATTTTTGTAGTGAATGGTCTGCTGATCTGTATGTGGCTATTTAGTATGCTATATATTCCTGCAAAGCAACATCGCTCTCTACCTGCTGTGCAGAAATCTGCAACATAGTACCAATCGAGTGATCACTGGGGTTTTCCACTGCTTCGATAGCTGTTACCAGTTTCAGAAGTGACCGGATGGAATTGTTTAATAACAATGTACAGAGATGGGGTGTCCTTGCTCCCTTCGCTGTTTATATCTGGTCGCTTCTGGAGCTGGGTTTCGGACCTCCACTGATCTGATATTGATGACCTATCTGATGAATAACCCTACACAATCAGGGAAGTAACAATCCAGCCCTTCATTGCCCTACACCAATATGGAAGCCATCATTCATCACTTGACTGTCACAAAAGAAATTAGAAAAAAACATTTCTGCTTCCTTTCAGAAACTGTGTGACCCCCAAACCAGGGGTTGTTTCTGATATTGCAATTTAACCTTATTGAAAGCAATAGATCTGACCTGCAATACTACTCTAATACTACCACCCATAAATGGCGCTGTTACTTAAAAGGGTGGTTCACCCATATTTTTTATTGTCTAGTTCGATATTATATTGAGAAACCATGTTTCTCTCAAATACCTTGCGTTGGCAATAGTGCCTGTGAGAGGCGCTATTGCAGACCGCTGTTCCCGCTCCAGTGACGTCACCGTCAAGTGCTACACACGTCACATCCTTGCATCCGGCTGCATTCTTCCAGACTCACTGAGCTGTGGGCGGTGTTTCACCACTGTCACAGCACAGCGCGTCTCCTGCTCCCCCCTCCCCCCTAGCACAGAGCGTCGCGTCTCTTGCTTGCAGCGTTCTGCTGTGAGGGAGGAGGGAGCAGACGGGCTCTGCTGTGACAGCGGTGAAACACCGCCCACAGCTCAGTGAGTCTGGAAGAATGCAGCTGGCTGCACGGACGGATGTGACATGTGCGGCACTTGACGGTGACGTCACTGGAGCGGGAACAGCGGTCTGCAATAGCGCCTCTCACAGGCACTATTGCCAGCACAAGGTATTTGAGAGAAACATTGTTTCTCAATATAATATCGAACTAGACAATAAAAAATATGGGTGAACCACCCTTTTAAAGATTATTCCCATCTCCTAATATGCAGGGCATCGCAGCTTAGGTATCCTTGGTGACGGCCACTCATATAGTGACAGTTAGTTGCTTGTAGTCGTAACCATGGATACCTAAAGCTGCAATGCCCTGCACATGAGGTAAGAGACATGGCTAAGCAGGGAAACAATACATTTCTGACTGTACGAATTTACTCATATTATTATTATACATACAAATATTGGGATAGGATCTTGGAGATGGGAATAACCCTTTAAAAAAAAGCAACCATGATTATCTAATCCTCAACACTCTAAGTGACCTAAATCATCAGGGAAGTTGAATCTGTCGCAAGTTTTTGCTACCTCATCAAAGAGCAGCATAGTGTGGGAAAAGAAACCCTGATTCCAGCAATGTATCACTTAGTTTACGGTGTGTAGCAATTGTGACACAATTCATTCTTATATGTAGAATGTAGCAGCACTCAGAAAGCTGCCGCTGCCCACACCATGCTCTTTATGTACATAGTCTATAGACAGTGAGCTGCTTATCACAGGAGAGGACTCTTGTGCACTGTGGTCTGAGCAGTGATTATCTCCTACTGCTAAAACCTTCATTAGATGTAAACAACAGCACATCCTAATAAATAACACATTGCTGAAATCCATGTCTCAACCTCTACATTATGCTGTCCTCAGATTACAAAGCAAAAACCTGCTGACAGATTCCCTTTAAAAGGATATTCTCATGATTGAGCCTCAGGAGTGCAATGCTCCCCTGTCTGCTGCTTCCCAAGGATGGCACGCTCGTTAAGACTCACAGATAAGACCAGCAGCATGGCTGAGCCGTTGGCCGGATGCTGCCAGCCGCCATTATTCCCTCCATGCGCTAGAACATTAAGGTACCGGCAATTAACCCGCACACTACCTTAGACCACTAACCTTCTTTCCTGTTGCCTTAGGGGTTGCTCTACTGTCCAATATCTACCAAAAATAAAAAAATATACGGTAACTCACAGGCTCCTTTTATATTTAATTAGACTAGCTAATGGCCTTTTCGAAAATGAATTGTCCTTCAGAAAAGAACCGATGCTTTCATTTTAAGGTGAAAATCTGATGCATGTTACTATAGTTTGTGAATGGATGATACATTAGAGGGATAAACAATATGTTTCGGGATGCATTAACCAAGGTCTTCATGATAGTATCTAGACAGTTTCAAAGTTTAGGAGTTCAGGGAGAGGTGCCCGGGCTGAGGTTAAATACTATGTTTAGCTACTTCTCTCATGGTAAAAGGTCTCATATTATTCACAGGAACAAAGGACCAGCATGGATTTCATTTTTTTTTATGTTATTATCTACACTTGGTCACCAACTCAAATTTCAAAGCAGATTAGTCAGCCTGGATATTATCACAGGACCATAATAAATGAGCAGCACATGTGACAAGAATGTATTTATCATATGGAATAACATATTCCTGCTGTATATTGTAAAGGTGGTACAAGATCTCGGGGAGACGGGGACTTTATAGTACAGAGAAGTTACTGGAACATTATTGTATTATTGTACGTCTCGTTACAATAAAGAAGGGCAGATTACAGGCAAAATAAATAACTGACCTCGGGTGTTAATAATCTGGAGTCCTCCAAATATCCGGTTATTTTTTTTTTTCACTTTTACTTCCAAGATTTCAGTCCACTTACTGTCACCGTGTCCTCTCTCTTATATACAGGTGAATACATTCTTTACCGACATATTTTTCACAGCTTCTTCAACCTGATAAACTATGTTACTGTTATTTAAGACATTTTATTAAAATTATCAACTGAAAATACATAGTGTACATTATATAGTTCCTCAATCCAATCTTAAGGGGGCTTTACATGCAGCAATATCACTAGCGAGCGTACCCGCCCCCGTCGTTTGTGCGTCACAGGCAAATCGCTGCCCGTGGCGCACAATATCGTTAGGAGTAGTGATGAGCGAGTACTAAAAAGCTCGGGTGCTCGAAGCTCGGGCCAAGCCTCCCAAGATACTCGTGTACTCGGCCCGAGCAACGAGCCCAATGTTATCCTATGGGAGACCCAAGTATTTTTGTGAAATGACCACCGGCAGCATGTAGAAACCCTAAAAATGGCACAAAAGTCTCCGAAGAGTGCTCAAATGACATGGCAACAGCATGGGGAAGACCCCTTGAAGCATTTATCACTCAAAAGTCACAGCTGTGAACAATTTTGTCCGCGTTTTACGCCATTTTTACGGACTCACCAGAAAACCTTCCAAAATGACACCAAAATGATTTTTCATGGCGGAAATGTTAAGGGCACATACCCAATAGTGAGATAGAGCTAATGTATGTTACTTTTTGAGATCAATACATGAAAGATTTTACGTAAAACATTGTGTGGCACTCCGATGTCCCTGAGAAGAGACGTACATAAAGGCCTCTGAGTCTAATGTGCCCATTTTGAGGAACTGAGTCTTTGTAGTATTTTCCTTTGCCAGGGCAGTCCAAAATTTTGAGGTTCACCAATGACCCTGCATACAGACGTGCATGAGGGCCTGTAAACCTGAAGTGCCCATTGGAAGGAAGTGGGTCTATTGTAGTATAGCCCTTAGGCAGGGCAGCCAAAAATTGGGAGGCTCCACATTGTCCCTGGATAGAGACGTGCATGAGGGCCTGTAAACCTGAAGTGCCCATTGGAAGGAAGTGGGTCTATTGTAGTATAGCCCTTAGGCAGGGCAGCCAAAAATTGGGAGGCTCCACGTTGTCCCTGGATAGAGACCTGTTAGGTTCTTAGTGCCTCCGTGCTTGCATTTAAAAACCGCACGTGTGTGCCTGTTGGTGGCAGCTTTCCGCTGCATTTGTGTGAGTTTTGCAAAAACTTGGATATAACGCACAAGTCTAGTGAATACACATCAGCACAGCATTGCAAAATGCGCAAGGGCGTTGGCAAGGAACAAGGAAGTGGACGTGATGGTGGTGCAGGCAGAGGCCGAGGTCGTGGGCAAGCTCTACTTTCGCCACAACAAAGGGCCACATCTACTCGCTCGCACGTCCTGTACCAAATTCTTGGGGACCGCAGCAGTACACCGCTCTTGAACCAAGACCAGTGTCAACAGGTTGTTAGTTGGATAGCGGATAATGCTTCCAGTCAGATTGGCACCACCACAAACACTCTGTCTTCCACACGGTCAAGTGTCAGTAGCCGTGATACTGCACCGCACATTTCAGAACCTGATCCTCCTTCCTACCACCAGGCCGAGTACACGTCCACGGACATTACTGATCCCACACTTGGACACTCGGAAGAGCTGTTCGTTCACGTTTCCATTCACACATTCTGGCCTCTCGCCAGCTCCTGTTGAAGTGGGCCATGACGAGATTGTATGTACAGATGCCCAAATATTTGAGCAGCCACGTTCTCACGAAGTTGGCAACGTGTCTCAACAAGGGTTGGACGATGATGAGACACAATTGTCAGGAAGTCAGGAGGAGGAGCAGGGTGCGGAAGAGGAAGACGACGTGGTGGATGATCCAGTAACTGACCCAACCTGGCAGGAGGATATGCAGAGCGAGGACAGCAGTGCACAGGGGGAGGGAGGCGTAGCATCCCAACAGGCAGTAAGAAGCAGAGTGGTGGCCCCAGGCAGACGTCAGGCAACTGTTCCCCGGAACAACACGACACAAGGTGCCTGTACAAATGTTAGGTCTTCCCGAGTCTGGCTGTAATACTATTGTATGTATTGAGGATTTCGATTGCGTTAGGGAAATGACAACCAGAGACGAGTTCTTGGTGCAAGACGTTTATAATATGCAACCAGCAAATATGTACATAAACGGAACAAAAACACAGTAGAACATAAATACAGGAAATACCTTCCAGGGACGGAGCGAAAGGGAATTCACGGGACCGCGCACCGGACTCCCCCAGGGAGACCACCAAGAGCGAACCCCTATACAGGGACTGTCTGGCAATCCCCCCAGAAGGCCTAAATGCGCAGCAGCCGGGACACAAAAGGGCAATAGGTAAGTCCAAAAATGTCCGTACGTGATGTGAGTCCAGAGTGGTATTAAACGGAAGGAACCGGGCAGAAGTGCCGACCAAAGACGGCAAACGGAGTCCGGGCACAGCTCGATGATACCAGATGAAGTCCAGAGTCGGTGTCGGTTGTTTTCCAAGAGGATCCGAATAACAATCAGGAACCAAAAGCAGCAGGGCAGGAGCACACAGGAAGCAGTATACTCAGGCACTGGACTAAGCTTTAGGGGCGGCTTTTAAACAGATGGACAGGAAGTAGGGCAACAGAACAGAAAACTCCATGTTAACAAAGGGCAAGCTCTTTCAAAAGAAAACTGGAAAACCAGGAACTCTGACACTGGCAGTTTTTTAAGTTGGCTCCAGATGATTCTAAAAAGGCCATTTGCAACACCTGCCATGCCAGCATCAGCAGGGGTACCAAAACTAGCAGCCTGACCACCACCAGCATGATCAGGCACATGTCAGCCAAGCACCCGACTTTGTGGGAAGTACAACAGAGTCGAGGAGCAGTGCTTGCTGATGTCACTGCTACGTCTTCGCTGGTTGTGCATGCGAGCCAATACCCTGTCCATGCTGCCTGCGAACAAGCCTCCTCCGGCCCTGCACCTGCAGTTACCCACGCAGAAATAACACCATCATCAAGCACGTCCTTGTCCCAGCGCAGCGTTCAGTTATCCATTCAGCAAACCTTTGAACGCAGGTGCAAATACACTGCCAACGCCCCACATGCCACACTTCTAAATGCTAACTTTTCGCGACTGCTTGCGCTGGAAATGTTGCCTTTTAGGCTGGTTGAGACAGAAGCATTCCGCGACCTGATGGTGGCAGCTGTCCCACGTTACTCGGTCCCCAGCCGCCACTATTTCTCCCGGTGTGCCGTCCCCGCATTGCATAACCATTAACCACGTGTCACAAAACATCACACGTGCCCTGAACAACGCTGTTTCAGCCAAAGTCCACCTAACCACAGACACATGGACAAGTGCATGTGAGCAAGGCCGCTACATCTCGTTGACGTCACACTGGGTTAATATTGTGGAAGCTGGGACCCAGTCTGAGCGAGGGACGGAACACGTCCTTCACACACCAAGTTTTGCAGGCCCTACCTCAGTCAGGGTTTCACCCACACTCTACAGCTACGGAATGTCATGCTCCTCAGCCTCCTCCTCCTCCTGCGCATCCTGATCCACTTTATCCTCCACACCAGTCCCAAGCTGGAAGTGTCGCGGGCGGAGGAGGGGACGGTGCGCTCTCCCACTGCTCGGGTCTGGCTGCCGCTGCTCTACGGCTGCTGCTGCTCGTTGGCTCGAGCGATGGCCGGATCCCGGGGACTCGAGCGGCGCTACTCGCCCGTGAGTGAAAAGGGGTGGTTTGGGTTTTGGGGATATTGTCCGTGACGCCACCCACGGTTGTGGTGATTATGTGGACACCACCGCTGCTCTGGACGGGGATCCCGGGAGCCTGTGACAGGGAGCAGCTTTGTTGTTATTTCTCCCCTCCGTGGGTAGGGGGGTTGGTTGTCCCGGGGCCCGGTGATGGGGTAGAGATGGATGACAGGCGGGTTGCGGGGCCTGATGAGGTGCAGGGTCGCAGGGTCAGCGCTGTGCCGCACGGCACGGAGGTACTCACTCAGCCCAATGATGATGACACAGTTCACGGTAAAACAAGTGGCTGGATGGACGGGTCCCTCGGACGGCTGCGGTTGTTCCTCCCTGCAGGTTAGTGATGACTGTCTCTCCCTGCACCTAAGTTCAGTGTTGGTAGTGATGGTTTCCCACCGGTAACCCGCTCCCCGACCTGGATATGGGCCGGAGGAGCCCCTTTTGCCCACAGGCGCTGGCCCTGGGAGACGGTTGCCCTTGGCGGTGGTGGTGTCTCCCCTTCACGGTTGGACGGTTGCCTTCTATCGGGACTTGGCTGTTTGGAAACCCTGAGGTCCCCTTCACTAACGGATTTGGCAAATTCACGGCGACACCAAGCCTTGCCGGGATCCGAAAGTCCTCTGCCAATGGTGCTGGCTTCTCTTTGTATACCGGTCCGGTACGGCCGGGTCACCACCCGTCCACGGTCCTTACGGCAGACTCCAATCGGCCTCCACTGCAGACGGTCACCACATCCTGCCAACCTTGCTGTCCTGTCCGGGCCACACACCCGGACCAACTTCAGGCTCTTTGCTGTCACTTTTCTCCTCTCTACTACTTTCATCCTTCCACTTCCTTAGCTTAACTCTCACTGCCTGTGTTTTCCCTCCTCCTTGGTGGGTGGAGACCAACCGCCTGGCTCCACACCCTGGTGTGGACAACAGCCCCTGGGGAAGGCAACAAGGATTTTGTGTTTTGACTATGATATGCCTGCAGGGAGTGTGGGGTGTTTAAGTGTTGTGCTCTGTGGCCCCTGGCTTGTCCAGGGCGACACAGAAGCACTGCAGCACTGCCTCGGCGAAGTGGCAACAGGCAGTGCTGAAGCTAATCTGCATAGGTGACAAACCCCACAATGCAGAAGAGGTGTGGACAGCTCTGAAACAGCAGGCAGATCACTGGCTCACAACTCTGAACCTAAAGCCAGGAAAGGTCGTGTGTGACAATGGCCGGAAGCTGGTGGCGGCTTTGAGGCGAGGCCAGCTGACACATGTTCCATGCGTGGCCCATGTGCTCAACCTCGTGGTTCAGCGGTTTCTAAAGTCATACCCAGAGCTGTCTGATCTGCTGGTAAAAGTTCGCCGCCTGTCTGCACATTTTCGAAAGTCACCTACTGCTTCAGCCGGCCTTGCCGGCTTTCAGCGCCGTTTGCATCTTCCGGCTCACAGACTGCTGTGTGATGTCCCCACGCGTTGGAATTCAACTCTGCACAAGTTGGTCAGGATATGTGAGCAGAAGAGGGCAGTTGTTGAGTACCTGCATCACCTAAGCCGTCGGGAAATGGGTCAAACTCCACACATAACACCTGAGGAGTGGAGATGGATGTCCGACCTATGTACCATCCGCCAAAACTTTGAGGACTCCACCAAGATGGTGAGCGACGATGACGACATTATTAGCGTCACCATACCGCTTCTCTGCCTTCTAAAATGGTCTCTGCTCAAAAAACAACCATGATGCATTGCAGGCGGAGCGCGATGAGCTTGAGCAAGAAACAGTAGTGGTGATAACACACAGCCCAGCCTCGTCTCATCACAACGTGCAGTGGAGGACTATGACGAGGAGGAGGATGAAGACATGGAGCAACTCTCTGGCCAAATTGAGGATATGACATGCAGTCATATCCTCGGTTCAGCGTGGCTGGCCAGAGGACAGGGTAGATGATGAGGAGGAGGAGGAGGAGGACAGCATGTTCAGTCATCGTGTTGGTCAGGATACTGAAGTGATGGCTGTTAAGAGTCTGGCACACATGGCTGACTTTATGGTAAGCTGCCTGTCTCGTGACCCTCGCGTTAAGAACATCTTGGCCGACAATCATTACTGGTTGGTAACACTGTTAGACCCACGCTAAAAGGAGAAATTTATGTCTCTTATTCCCGAGGCGGAGAGGTCAGGCAAAATGCAGCAGTTCCAGAAGGCCATAGTCACGGAAGTAGGCAAAGCATTCCCCTCACAAAACGCTAGCGGCATAGGTCAGGAATCAGTGGACAACCAAGGCGTACAGCCGAGAGGGGCACAAGTCCAATCCGCCAGAGGTAGGGGAACAGTCTTTAAGATGTGGGACAGTTTTCTCAGCCCCTCACATACCACAGCCCCCGAGGTGAGGGGTAGTGCCACAAGAAATCCTAAGTTTGCCCAGATGCTCAAGGAGTACCTTGCAGATCAAACAACTGTACTCCGACATTCCTCTGTGCCTTACAATTAATGGGTATCCAAGCTGGACAGACACGTGGCATGAATTGGCTCTCTACGCCTTGGAAGTCCTGGCCTGCCCTGCCGCTAGCGTTTTGTCAGAGCGTGTTTTTAGTGCCGCAGGTGGAATCATTACAGATAAACGCACCCGCCTGTCAACTGTAAATGCTGACAGGCTGACTCTAATCAAGATGAACAAGGGTTGGATTGGGCCAGACTTCACCACACCACCAGCAAATGACAGCGGAATTTAAAGTTTGTAACGGGAATTTGCCATGTACCTCCACTCACCCATGGTAACACACTTCTGGACTTTGGCTAATCGCTGGACTGCTCCTCCTTCTCCTCATGCGCCATCATGATGACCGTTACAATAGTTAAGCCGTTGTTTCAGGTATACCCCCAGTGGTAAATTTTTTCGCCCATTCTTTCAGAATGGGCATTACAACGACAGGAGACCCGCTCCTTTGCAATGGGAACAATGTTTTGAGGCCCTCATGCACATCTCTATCCAGGGACAATGTGGAGCCTCCAAATTTTTGGCTGCCCTGCCTAAGGGCTATACTACAATAGACCCACTTCCTTACAATGGGCACTTCATGTTTACAGGCCATCATGCACGTCTCTATCCAGGGACAATATGGAGCCTGACGCTGCCACCGACTGCCACACACGTGCGGTTTTTAAATGCAAGCACGGACGCACTAAGAACCTAAAAGGTTTTTAGGAGCGACAATTACTGAGAAGTCTGACACTATCAGGCACTGCTGACTGACGTGTATTATACACTAGACTTGTGCGTTATATAATAGTTTGTGAAAAACGCACACAAGTGCACCTGTACGCTGCCACCGACAGGCACACACGTGCGGTTTTTAAATGCAAGCACGGACGCAATAAGAACCTAACAGGTTTTTAGGAGCGACAATTACTGAGAAGTCTGACACTATCAGGCACTGCTGACTGACGTGTATTATACACTAGACTTGTGCGTTATTTAATAGTTTGTGAAAAACGCACACAAGTGCACCTGTACGCTGCCACCGACAGGCACACACGTGCGGTTTTTAAATGCAAGCACGGACACAATAAGAACCTAACAGGTTTTTAGGAGCGACAATTACTGAGAAGTCTGACACTATCAGCCACTGCTGACTGACGTGTATTATACACTAGACTTGTGCGTTATATAATAGTTTGTGAAAAACGCACACAAGTGCACTTGTACGCTGCCACCGACAGGCACACATGTGCGGTTTTTAAATGCAAGCACGGACGCAATAAGAACCTAACAGGTTTTTAGGAGCGACAATTACTGAGAAGTCTGACACTATCAGGCACTGCTGACTGACGTGTATTATACACTAGACTTGTGCGTTATTTAATAGTTTGTGAAAAACGCACACAAGTGCACCTGTACGCTGCCACCGACAGGCACACACGTGCGGTTTTTAAATGCAAGCACGGACGCACTAAGAACCTAACAGGTTTTTAGGAGCGACAATTACTGAGAAGTCTGACACTATCAGCCACTGCTGACTGACGTGTATTATACACTAGACTTGTGCGTTATATAATAGTTTGTGAAAAACGCACACAAGTGCACCTGTACGCTGCCACCGACAGGCACACACGTGCGGTTTTTAAATGCAAGCACGGACGCAAAAAGAACCTAACAGGTTTTTAGGAGCGACAATTACTGAGAAGTCTGACACTATCAGGACTGTTTTAGACTGTGTACACCAGCCCCAGATATGATGAAGGCTGGTATACGGTCACCACTAGGAATGGCTATACACCCTGCCTGCCTGCCTGCCTGTATACTGCTACAATAATCCTGACAAGGACTCTTTTGGTCACTAGCCTGTATTCCGACCTGGCTATACCCTGCCTGTATACAGCAACAATAGTCCTGAGAAGGACTCTGCTACTGTACTCCGACCTGGCTATACCCTGCCTGCCTGTATACAACTAGAATAGTCCTGAGAAGGACTTTTGGTCACACTGTTTGCAGCCCTGCTACGGAAATAGCTATAAAGGGCCGCAAACCTTTCCCTGAAGCAGCGACCCTCTCCCTGCACTGACTGTCTGGATAGCTGTGAGCAGAGCACAGCGCGCCCGCCGGTATAAAGGCTCGGTCACGCTGTGCAGGCCGGCCAATCACTGCAATTCCACAACTAACAGGGCTGTGGCATTGCAGTGGTCTGCCAGCCAATCCCTGCATGAGGGCTGGCTCTCAAAAGAGCGCCAACATGCAGAAATGAAGACCACGAGTACAGCACGAGTATCGCGAGATTACTCGGTCCCCGCCGAGTAGACCGAGTACAGTGATACTCGTGCGAGTACCGAGTAGTAACAAGCATGCTCGCTCATCACTAGTTAGGAGCCGTCACACGGACTTACCTGGCTAGCGACGTCGCTGTGGCCGGCGAACCGCCTCCTTTCTAAGGGGGCGGTTCGTGCGGCGTCACAGCGACGTCACTAAGCGGCCGCCCAATAGAAGCGGAGGGGCGGATATGAGCGGGCCGAACATCCCGCCCACCTCATCCTTCCCCATTGCAGGTGGCCGCAGGTAAGCTGTAGATCCTCGTTCCCGAGGTGTCACACGTACCGATGTGTGCTGCCTCGGGAACAACGAACAACCTGCGTCCTGCAACAATCAACGATTTTTTGAAAAGGAACGACGTGTCAACGATGGACGATAAGGTGCGTATTTTCCATTGTTAACGGTCGTTCGTTGGTGTCATATGCAATGACGTTGCTAACGATGCCAGATGTGCGTCACGGAATCCGTGACCCCAGCGATATATCGTTAGATACATCGTTGCATGTAACGGGGCCTTTAGAGTCAACACAAGAGCAATAAATTGCCTAAAAGAGGATTCGACATGAAAACAAACGTAAAAAATAAAATTAGGTCATCCATTTGTTTCCTATTAGGAACAAGCAACTTGATGCTAGTACAACCACTAGCTGGACCCCCAAACTTCAGTTATGGGGGTTTTAATGTTATTACTGTGTAGTAGTTTACTAAGAAGAAAACGTATGATGCTACCCTGGACCGAACCGTCGAGAAGGACCTACTACTGAACATGCTGCACGCGCTCCCTATTTTTGTCTGCTTGAATTTAAAGATCACAAAGTAGAACCCATTAGCTTTGTTTAGACTAGGCAGAAGTGGGTCAGGCTGTGGCAAGTCATGCCTATGGAAAAAGATTTTATAAAGGGAACCTGTCACCAGATTTGGCGACTATAAGCTGCGGCCACCACCACTGAGCTCTTATATACAGCATTCTAGTAAACTTTATATAAGTTTAGAACGTAAAAAACACTTTATAATACTCACCTAAGGGGCGGGGCGGTCTAATGGGTGTCACTGTTCTCCAGTCCACTGGATGTCACTGCTCTCCTGTCCAATGGGTGTCGCTGGTCTACGGTCTGGCGCTTCCTCTCTGCGGCGATCGCTGTCCTTTTTATTCTGAGGCCCGTGTGTATGACACATCTACGTGATGCACACAGGCCGGCATTGAGGTCCTGCGCAGGCGCACTTTAATCTGCCCTGCTCAGGGCAGATCAAAGTATTGTAGTGTGCCTGCGCGGGCAGTCTTTAACCTTTCTTCGTGCCTGCGCATTACAGTACTTTGATCTGCCCCCAGCAGAACCTCAATGTCGGCCTGTGTGGATTACATAGATGCGTCATCCACACTGGGCTAGTTAGAAGGAGGACGGCGATCACAGCAGAGAGGAGGCGCCAGACTGGGGAGCAGTGACACCCATCGGACCGGATCGCCCCTAGGTGAGTATTATTAAAGTGTTTTTTACATTATACAGAGCAGCCTGGGCTCTTATATACAGTATTCTGGAATGCTGTATATAAAAGCACAGTGGTGGTGGCCGCAGCTCATAATCGCCAAATCTGGTGACAGGTTCCCTTTAAGGGGTTGTCCACCACTTTTACATTGAAGACCGATCCTTAGGATAGGTCATCAATGTCTGATTGGCCACGGTCTGACACTTCACACCCCCACCGATCAGCTGTTCTCAGCAGCAGGCAGCCGGAAATGCTCAGTTCTGGAGCTGCACATCCACCTCCTATTGATTTGAATTGGAGATGGATGTGCAGTATCCGGGCATAGCAATTATCTGTAGATAGGGGGAGGTCCAGAACTGAGAATTTCCAGCCATCGACAGGGACCGAGAGCAGCTGTTTGGTGGGGGTGTCAGGTGTCGGACGATCAGACATTGAGGTTCTATCCTAAGGATAGACCATCAATGTTAAAGTAATGGACAATGCCTTTAAGGAAGCATTAGCAATGGAAATCTGAGCAATCTAGGATATATCAGACTACTGGTATATTCACCAACATGAAATGTTCATTTTGTAAACATGTTATTTTAAAATGTTATTTTTTTTCTGGTAACATTAAAAAAAAAAAGCGAAGGAGTTTATCTGCTTTGTGACTATTAGGTTGAAGTTTCATTTTACTAAAACACACGGAAGACAAATCTAAGCTTTCTAAATTAAAGTTTCAAACAAGCTTGTACAAAACAGCCTATAAAAAAAAGTAAAAAGCTTTTTGGAAAGTTTACAGAAATTCAATTATTTCAAGAAGCAACATGTACTATTCCATGGTTTTGGGTAATGCATTTGTTGCGGAAATTAAATTATAACGAATTATTAGGGGGTATTTGGCAACACGTAGCATTAAACATATTGTGTTTGAACAGTAATTAGTGGTAGTCCTGGGGGACAAAAAAAACAACAAAGGACAAAGATAACACTAAGCAAAATGGCCTTTTTATTGTTCCCTGCAGACTATTTAGTGCAAGGATGTACCAAAATCTTTCTATAATTTCCTTTTGGAATTATGAAGTTTGGGTTCTAAAAGATACTTAGTTTCTCCATCTCTAACAAATGTGTAATGTGAGCTTTTTATATTGAAGGCTATGTGCCCACGGGACTCTGAACCCGCGGATATATCCACAGGTACGATCGCAGGTTTCCTGCAGCTGATCCCCAGAATTTCCAGCGAAATAACTGCGGTAAACCTGCGGATGTCCCGGCCTCTATCTCCATAGTAGTGGGCGGGATTTCTGCAAGTATTTCCGCAGGAATAATTGACATGCAGTTATGTGCGGCTGCGGGACATCCGGAGCATATTCCGCAACCGCACATACTGCAGCATGGACACAAGACACTCCCCATGTCCCATAGGATAACATGGGGAGTGTCTGTACTTGCTAAAACCTGCGGACTTATCTAGAAAATCCAGATAAATCAGCAGGTTTCCGCGGCAAAATCCGTGGGTACAGAGTCCCGTGGGCACATAGCCATTAAGAATGGAACTAACAGAGCTCCATTTAGGTTTTGCATAATATTTTTGGTATATTGCTACATTTATTTCCAAAAACCATCAGAAGTAAATTGGAATCTATTTTAGCTTCGATGTGACAAATAATTCTGCTCAGCAAAACAGTAGCTCCAAGTTGGATGATAACCCAAAAGGATTTACAATTCAGAAGAGGAGGAACATCATACTTGGCATACAGCACGTCTGCTTTCGGTGCTTATGGGGGCTTTTTTTGTGGGTGCACTTCCAAGCAGTCTAGGAGATTTACTATGAAGATGCCCTAATTTAAATCAAAACATGTTCCCATGATCAGTACACATAGGGCTCAGGACTTGAATCTGACAGGAAAAAAAATAATAGATGGGTGGGAATCAGCCATTTCTCTCCGGTTCAGGGGGATCAGGCTGTTAAAATTGTAGCAGATTCCCCAGAAAGATGCAGCGCCCCGACCTAGAACTGCTGGTTTCAAATGAATGAATGAATGAATGAATGAATGAGCAAACTCAAATTAACTTTCAGTTGAAACCCTTCCTGCACAGCAATAGTTAAAAAAGCCACCGGCCTATCGTAGTCCGGCAGCTGAAGTCAGTGCACAAGTCGCTGGCATCAGCCGCCGGCCTATCAGAGGATGGCAGCGCACCTCGCTGGCTTCAACCCCCGGCCTATCAGAGGCCGGCATCTGACATCAGCGAGCATATCTCTGACGTATGAGGCCACTGCCATGTGCCGGCGCCTCCTCGCCACTAATGAAGCAAGAAGAAGACACTGCTGGACCTTTGACAGATAAGAAGAATCTTTTTTTATTTTAGTCATATTTGGACCAGGATGGGGGATTATATGGTGACTAGAACGGCAAATTATATGAATACGAGGATAGGAAATTATATTTGGATGGATAACATATGGGACCAAAATGGAGTATTAGATGGGGACCAGGATGAACAACATATGGGGACCAATATTGTGTATTAGATTGGGACTAGGATAAATGACATATGGGACCAGGATGGGGTACATTATTACACAAAGGGGACATTACAGGAAGGGGCCCAGGATGGAGGACATTACTACAGGATGGGGGATATTATTACAGAAGAGGGCCAGAATAGAGGAAATTATTACAGGATGGGTGACAATTATCTATATGGTGGCTAGAATGTGGAACATGTAGAAAAGATTATTGCTTTATGGTTTCAAGTGGGGGAAATAATTACTGTAAGGGCCAATTAGGCAACATTATTACTGCTATAATATATTTTACTTTTGAGGACATTGTTTTCTATGTAGGGGAACAAATGGGGGGTTCTTTTCCTGTGCAGAGCGACTGTCACTTTTTTTCTTCATCTGGCGCAGTGTAGAAGTCGAGAAACAAAGTGAGAATGTGTTTTAGAAGCAATCAGTTATAGACGACTATGTATTATTTCTTGCAGAGTCGAGTACTTGCAGGAAGAAGTGATGGCGGTCTGCACCAGATAACGAAGAAAAGCGAACATAAATTATTTCAACTACAGATGGCACTGCTAAGTCACAATACAATATGCATACACAAGCTAAGTAGTATACTGTATATGGAGCTCCTGTGTATAAGGTCACACATATATATATATATATATATATATATATATATATATACATACACACATATATATATATATATATATATATATATATATAAAAGAAGATCCTGTGTGTAATGTCACTGACAATCACAATTACCTGTACACTATATACAGAGCTGATTATTTGGTCATCATATGGTGGTAATATTTTGTTCGGTCATGGTGTGGAGGTATTTGTCCCCTGTATGTGGTATTATTTGGTCACAATGTGGTGGTAATATGTAGTCTGGTCACAGTGTGGTAATATTTATTCCTCGTACGTGGCATTTTTCAGTCACTGTGGTAATATTATATGGTCTGATCAAGGAGTGGCAACAATTCTCTCTTGTATCTGGTACTATTCAGTCACTATGTGGTGGTAATATGTGGTCTGGTCACAATGTGGTGGTGTATCACACGTATTTGGCCTGTGGTCCCCCCTCTCCCGTCACCGCACACAGCAATAATGAAGCATGGAGCTTTCCCATGATTTGCTATACATCTTCCCTCAGCACCCAGCTTTCCCATGTTCAGATAAAAGCTCAGTGCTGAGGGAAAGATGTAAAATAGAGTATGGGGAAGCTGGGTGCTGAGGACAAGATGGATATCAGAACATAGGAAACCTGGGTGGTGATAGAAAAAGGGATTCCAGATCATGGGAAACCTGGGTGGTGAGGGAAAGAGCCAAGTGTCAGTGTCATTATCCCGTATCCTGAGCGTGGGTGTACGTGGGGGGCGGCAAGGTCCAAACTTTGCACCGGGGCCCATCAAACTCTATGTACGCCACTGCACGTGATATCATGCCATGTGAGCGCCAGGAGATAACATTACTGAAATCTGATGCAGCATCCATGTGGAAAGTGTATATACACTTTTATATTTTACCTGGTCATTCTCCAAGTAGTGGACAGCGCCTTTAAGGCATGTTTTTACGTATGTGTTTATGGGTAACATACCATTTTTTCCAGTTAGGGCTATACAGCGACTTGTGGGTAATTGCAACTAATTAGGTGGCACAGAAGTCTAGCAGGATAGGATTTCTGTTAACTGACATGACGGTTGCTTCTAACTGGGGGTCACAATATACAAGTCACCATGTGGCCCTAGGTATACGCTTAAGCGATGCAAAGTGTGAGACAGTCACCTGGGCATTTCACCCTTTATCACATATGACCTCCATCTGCAATCTGTCTGAAGAATATCTTAAGCGAAACGTCATTGATTTTGTGTTCTGGATCGCAATTCTATTAAAAACTACTTGCATCTTCAAAGAGTGACGGATTTCTACTTTTAGGTTATACGTGGAGTGGTATCTTATCCAGGCACCATAATGGCATACAGACTGACGTATATCTCAGATATATATTGTGACAGAGTATGTGACGCATCTCCAACTATCAGACAATAGAGAACACATTAAATATTTCAGTCATGTTCTTATTTGAATTTTACAGAATGCAAAAAAAACAAATTTGCATAAAATTGCAATTTATATGCACTATAAATATTTGCCCATCCCTGAAATATTACATATATAGCCAAAAGAATCTGACATAATTATACATTAGTTGATTAATAGGATAGGCTTTATTAGCAGCAGACATACAGGTATATGTGTGCTGAGGATGATGTGTGGTGGGGCAAGTCCCATCCTGCTTCGCTTAGCTGCATTGCCTGCTTTATTCCTTCTTTATTCTATAGATATGGATTATGGAGTTTTCTTATATATACACATATACTACATATTGGTATACAGATGCAACCAACCTTAAAGGGATCTTTCTGTGATTTGTTATTCACTTACATTCTACCACCAGATAACAGGTCTTTCACGAAACATTGCTATTAAAGGGAACCTGTCACCAGATTTGGGCCTTCTAAACTAAAGCTAGCACCTTAAGCAGTGCCTGTGCTATATTCCATGAAGGTGCACGTTACCCCCTGACCCCCCCTGTAGCCCCCAAAAATACCTTTATAAAATCTCCCGCCCGGTATGTAAATTATCCGGTCCAATGAGCGTCCTCTTCTGTGCTTCCTGTCCCTCCTTTCGTCCTCCTGTGCCATCCACGTAGGCAGGCAAAATCTCTCACCTGTTCAACCATATTCCCAGCTTACCCAGGCGTACTTCAATCTGCCCTATTGCGGGCAGAGCTGAAAACATAGATGCGCCTGTGCCAACTGGTGAGTTCTCTGCGCAGGCGCGAGATTTTGCCCTGCAATGTTGATGATGTCACTTGCTTCGTTCACATCGCTGGGCAAAATCTCACACATGCGCAGAGAACTCGCCGGTTCGCGCAGGCACATTTATGTTTTTGGCACTGCCCGCAACAGGGCACAGTGAAGTACGCCTGCGCAAGCTGGGAATATGGAGATTTTGTCCACATACATGGATGAAATCCGAGGCATCATCCACGTCAATCAGCACAGGAGGAAAGCAAAAGGACGGGAATGGAGGCAGAGAATAGGACGACCATCGACTGGACCCGGAAACTTTACATACCGGGCGGGAGATTTATAAAGGTATTTTTGGGGGTCAAGGGTAAGTTCACCTTCATGGAATACAGCACAGGTGCAACCTTTAGTTTAGAAGTCCCAAATCTGGTGACAGGTTCCCTTTATATAGTAGCTCCAACATAAGGCCAAGCAGAAGATTCAGGTGTATGGACATATGAAGAAAAACAACCATCAGATAAACAATACACAGCCACCAAAAAATCATAGATATGTCACTCATGCAGCTTTCACTCTACTATGCCACAAAGATCTGTTTTGCAGAAGCTCTGTCCACCTGCCCTACTGATCCCAATAACGAGTGTCCGGTTCTCCGATGGCCAAATGCATGTCCATCTGCATTAAAAATTAAAGGGATATTCAAAAACATCCAATACATATTGCAGAGTGTGATCATACATGTATAACCACCTCCTTTTAGGACAAGGCACACTTATCTTTTGATCAGCGAGATTATCTGCTGATCTGAATTTAAGGTGTATACAACTGATAAATATCCAAAGAAGGAAATACCTTTGAAACACGGCCCCAGTAATTTACCTTCATCTTAACATAATGTTTTCATATAGTGTCCTTGTGATTGGGATACTTGGGGATACATTACCTAGATTTGCTTATCTATAGGATATTGTATCCTCTCTGTTCTCCCGAGGTTCTTATATCTTGACATTTGATATCTTGTACAATGTTAGTAGAAGGAATATAATGTGCATCTTAGAAATGTTTTCTTAAAAGGACTAATATTGGCAATCTACAGAAAACTCAGAAAAGTGCACTATTTACTTTATTGCTCAGGTTAGCTAAATTCTGAGGTCACAATTAAAATTTGTTTTCTGCAATGACTATAATCCACAATGTATACCGTATATATTGGAAACATTAAACAAGCTACAATTTCGGCACTGTCCTCACCTCTTCAACGATTCAGAATTATTTGGCTGAGTACTGGACTATTAAATGCTGGATTAAAAGAATTTTATTGTCCATAAGTTATCAAGGCTAGAGTTGAGCGGATTGCTAATAATCCGGATCCGTCGCAGGTTGTCACTGACGTCTGGATCCGATTTGGAATTTGCCCAATGTAAGTCAATGGGGAGGAGAGAGAGAAGAGAGGAGAGAAGAGGGAGAGAAGAGAGAGAAGAGGGAGGGGAGGGAGGGGAGGGAGGAGAGGGAGGGAGGGAGGGGAGGGAGGAGAGGGAGGAGAGAGAGGAGAGAGAGGAGAGAGGAGAGAGAGGAGAGGAGGAGAGAGGAGAGAGAGGAGAGAGAGGAGAGAGAGGAGAGAGAGGAGGGAGAGGAGG